>NW_008654456.1:20942-53855 GCF_000695815.1 Acanthisitta chloris | reverse complement strand
CCTGCTGATACTGGATTTTCAGAGAAAACCTTGATTGTGAAGACGCCAACTTTTAACAAGTTAAAATAATTTTGCATTGCTTGCAGTCTTGATTTTATAATATTTTATGATGTACAGTGAGCTATGTTACTTTTTCTTTCTTATAATTACACGATCATTTTATGTGATAAAAAATAAGCACATGCAGTATACATTTCTGTACATAAAGACGATGTCACCACTCATTAGTGAATAAAACAACCTATCCAATCTGACACAAAGTAGCAGCCAGAAATCCAACTCATTAAAAACTGCAGCCTTGTAAGAAATCGTGCCTAGCAGCACCACACACTTTGTTTGCCATGACTGAACACCAAAATTTGTATAAACCTGCTGATTTAGCTGTTGAACAATCTTTAAAAGATGAGCTGCTTTAGATGTTTATTCCTTATCCTAAGACAGAAAAGGCTACTACAAGTAGTGCAATTAACAAGTACTAATTAGAAGCTGGTTGAATTCCTTGAGTTTGTAAGAAGTAGACCATAGTAAGTAATTAGGTCCATGTGGCTGGATGAAAACATTAATTACCGATGAGCAAGTAATTTAATTAGGTTGGTAACCACTTCAGTAACTATAGGAAAATTCAATACTGATTAGTCATCTACCTAAAAATACAAAATGAGCATCAGTACAGAGAAGCTGCTGAGTGTCCATTCCTGTTCAGAGCCCAACTGCACACGATCCTGGGCAGCCTGGTGTAGCTGACCTTGCTCACAGCAGGGCAGTTGGCCTACATGATCCTGAGAGGTCTTTCCCAGCCTCAGCTCTTCTGTGACAGTGTAATTGTCTTTGGGATGTTATATACATACACACATGCATGATCAAGGGGCCTATTACATTTTTTTCCCCTGACAAAAATGAAACCTTTGAACCCCAACACAAGCCTTCAGGAACATTTTGGCCCAACCTGCTGTAAATTTCACCTTGCACATGTGACCCTTCCACATACACATATATCAAATTTCCTGACCTTAAAAATCCAAATAAACAGGTTACCTAGTTTGTCAAAAAGACCCTAAATATTTAAAATGTTTGTCTCTTTCTGGCTCTACTGGAAGTGTAACACAGTAAGTTATTGTGCATCAATAAGCAACTTACTTTTGGACTGCAACACATTTGTCTTTGACACCAAGTGCTCTTGAATTTAGGAAGTGTACAGGATGACATTTATGAAATACTTCCTAAACAAAAAAAGCAAGACATATCTGCTGTTAGCTTGGGGATAAAGATGACAGACTGTGTCCCCTCCCACCCCACCTTCAGCAACCTCATGAGAGGAATCACAGCCTAAGAATAGCATTAGTCATTCTAAATTTTACTACAGAGAAAAAATGGATTATCTTGATTCAAACTGTTATAAAACAGTATGAAACAAGCTTGAAAGAGGGTTGGAAAATGGTAGAGAAAGAAGGCTAAGTGTAAAGTAAGATAGATAAATATTATTTGCACTTCTGAATAAACCTATATCTTTGTACCTGTTGCAGTAACGTCAGTTGCCAACAAAGCTGTTGCACACTGTATTCTGTTAAGAGATATGGTCCCACTTCATCTGCTTTAGCAAAGGAGACTGAGGATCCTTCTGTGTATATGCTATAGCATAGCTCTGGCAAAACTAAGGAACTAGCATGCAGTCTCTCTCTCTGATAGTGTGCAGTTGATCCCATGCCTTTGGACAGTTTCCAGTTAAAGTTCTGCAGGAAAAAATAAATGCCAGGCTACAACTTCTCCCAAATAAACATTATTTCTCCTCTTGATGCAAACTTCAGGAATGTTTTGATAGAGAAACACTTTTGAGGATGCAAAACTTTTCAGGTGATTTTCAAGGATAGCCCAGACACTAATTGGTTTATTCAATATTGCTGTTTTAAGGTAATATAATATGCACAGTCAATGAGTCTGAGCAGGAGGTTGCAGATCTCAATTAACAACCAGTATTTAAAACAAATCTCTGTATTCAGACTTGCTGCCATAGATGTTATTACATTCTGAAATTCTATCTATTTTATTTCTCATTAGTTCTCTTATCCTTTTTGCTGAGAATCAATCATCCCTTTCCAAGAAATATTGGAGTTTCCATTCTTTTCCCTGCTTCTGTCTTCCAGTATGATCCTATAAAAAAATATGTCCATGTTTCTCTATCCTGCTTACACTTTCTTGGCTGAATCCCCAGTAAACCTGCAGAAAGGAATTCTGCACCTTTATCAGGAGGCTGATTCTAAATTCAATCTACACATTACTATATATAATGATCTCTATATAACTGTACTCTATAGATACATTTACTTTCACATGTTACTTTGGCCACTCTGTGCAGAGATCTTTTTTTGGGGGAGAAGCCCACAGTACATTCTGGCTGCTGGGGCTCTAGCACACTGCATAAAACAGTAAACATAGACCAAAGTTCAGACAAGTTTTTGCTACAAGCTTTGAAGTTCTAGCAGGAAACCTACAACCTCCTGCTGTTTTCCTGTATTTGTAGTCTTACAAAGACCTATGACTAAGAAAAAGTATTAGTGCTTGAGAAGGGGGTAAAGGTTTCCTATGAACTATGAGTCACAATTTAGTGTCAAGAATGAAGAGTTCAACTCTCAAAATTTAGATCATCTCGTCTATTTTTACTAAAACAGCTGACAGGGTGTCATGAAGACTTCAGATTATTTTCACAGTTATTGAGCTGCTTAGGCCTTAGATACTTTCCAAATAAAATGTAAAAAGCATATATAATTTTTACCAAATTTTTGCTAAATACATGGTCTGGACGCTTGTTTTTGTCAAAAAAAAATAATACAGGAAATGTGCTCTATACGCTGCAGTCTGAAGAAAAGACATACCTTTCTGGAAATATCTTCTGAGAGCTTTTTACATAGGGAATGTAATGTTTTGCTGCCCTCCTCACCTTCCTCTTCACATTTGTCCATGCTGGAGCACTGAGCAGCACTGCCACTTTTCCTGGCAGATGCATCCTCGAGCAGTGACAGCAGGCGCTCACCATAGCCGTTTAATGAGGCAACCTGTAAGTGCAAAATGGGCTAACAGAACACTGAACTCTACTTCCCATAAACTATAAGCAAGCCACAACATAGCTGTAAGATTCATGTTTATCCAACACCAGACATATTGAACACAGCTGTCAAAGATAGTACTATTTTCCTTATATTTATTTTAATTGTACTAAAGACAGTGTTTTTCTAATGACAACCTTACATATAACTTCTTTTTTTTTTTCTTAAAGCATCTACTGAAATTCTGATTTACCTTGGATGAAATAAATTCCTTCAGGGTATGCAGAAGATCACTATTTGTTGCGAAGTCTACGCTGTAGCAGTCCTCAATCCAAGCCTGCAGGATGTAGAAACTGCGGTTACGTATTTTGGTAAGTGATGTGGAAGGATCCAGGTTTGCACTGGTGAGAAGAAAAAGGCACTGATTACACCAAAATTCCAATTTAAAAATAAGTGTTGAAAAAACCCACAATTATTATGTGGTATTGACTGTACTGTCTTGAATTCCTGTGTTTCATGTCTCTAGAATCCATGGCTCTATGGAAACAAAGCTGTGGTTGTACTCACTACCCATTACTGAACAACTGGTAAGACTCATAATTCAGAAGAAAAGAGAAGCACATTGTCAAATGCAGTTCTTGCTCTAGTTTCACTTGTCAAGAGAGTCTTACAAAAACAAATGTAAAAATTCATTTTAATTAAGTAGAACATTTCAGAAGCAGCTATTTGCTATTGGGGGGAATCTCAACTGTGCTTTGACAATATTTTTCACAGGAATTTACTGTACCTGGATAAAGTGCTGCTGATTCTTTCAAGAAGAAACTGCAGAAGTTCTTCTTGTGTGCAGAAATAGCGAAATGTATAGAGAAACTGCTGTACATAACCTTCTAAAATTGCATTTCTGTAAAGTACAAGAAAAACTTTAGACAAGCCAGATCAGCTTCTTCTTGCATTAGAGTATAGTGACCGCAAAAAATTTTCAAAATATAAAGAACAGGCATTTTAAATTGTCAAGCTCTTCATAACCTTTATGCTTTTTAAAATTATTATTTTACACATCAAATACTGTGACTGCCAACACTGAAAGTATAACTGGTTTTAGAAAGACTTTCTCTACTTGCAATTCTGTGAATAACAACGTTGACATTTCTATTATTATCAAACATTACATTCTAAGTAGTATCGAAGAACATAATTAATTTTCTTTTTTCTATAATTTCACTTGATGTTGCTTTACAAGATTTTTGTTATAACAGCATAAATAGTAGTTACTTTAAGCACGAAATTATTCCCTGTAGCTCTAATTAGAGGAGTAGTACTTTAACAACAGAATACACTTATCATACACAGATTTAAAATTAGGGCATTCTTTTATATACACACAGTCTCAGGATCTCAACACAGGTTAATTGTCCTGTCTCCCTGTTGGCTTATCATGAAAAAGTTTCGGTTTGATGAATGTGGAAACTCTGATTCAAAACATTTTCTTCACTTTGCACGAAACAGTAACCAGCAGGAAAAGCAGTACTCAGGATAAGTAACTGGGTCTCAAGAGTCAGGATGAGCTGGGAGAAGTAGCTGGGAGGAAGTTGCTTCCTCTACAGTGGCACGAGTCTGATGGAGTCTCTGGCAATTCCCATCCCTCACGTCATTATACCTCAGGTACCTTAAAACAGTACTGCCCTCATCCTAATTGAAGGACATCTTTGACCCCATTTAAGCCCTGAGATAAGCCTGCATCTTGCTCAGTCCCAAGGACTGATTATTGAGGCAATAATCTGTAGAACAGAACCGAAACATTTTCACATCCAGACTCTATTAATAAGCATTACCAAATTATATGTTCTGAAGAATTGCTATACTGCTGGCAGTAACACAAAGTCCTGATTCCATAGCAACTATCAGAGCAAAACCTCAAATAAGTAAAGCATTAAAATAGTTGAAGTTTTATATTTATTATCAAATGCTCTGGGATTTAATCAAATCCAAACTTAGAGGCTTGGCTTAATTATCAGATGATCATTTGCCGTTTCTGTCCATTTCTGTAAATTAGTGTTCACAGAAATAACAAACAAACTTGATACAAGACAGGAGAATTTATGCAATCTTGAGTAACTAGGATTTATCACAGAGACAAGTTTTTCCTGATTCAGCAACTATGCCTCAACCCACTCCCAATGAAGGATGTGCAAAATAGACTGTACCTAGAATACAAATAAGCCATTAATCCAAGTGGTGTTCCAGCCTGCAGAACTCTGGTTCCGTCCTGATTATTCCACTGGTGTTTCTCTGTGTTATAGTAAAGACGCAATGATGATTCATCTGTAGGTGCTGTGTCCATGGTGTCAGTTTTCCCATTGTGAATGACTGTAGGCAGCACACAGGATTCCACACCCCACTGCTCTGCATATATCATCTGCTCAAAGAAGCAAGGCCATGATAAAATAAACCACAGAAAAATGAAGAACATCCACACGAAATGCAATCAACTTAAAGCCAAGCAGCATTTCATACAATTGATTTTTTCCGTTTTCAAGCAATCCTAGGAGCAATTACCTTTATTTTAATAACTCTTTTAGACCCTACTCACTTTGACACAAAACAGTTCACATTTCGTAAAGTGACTTGAGCAGCCATCTACACTGACGCAGTGATGACATGACAAATAAAGCAAAAGCAAAGCGAAGTCCAACTTGCCTGCATGTATTTCTTTACCAGTTCAAGAAACTGCACTTTTGATTTCATCTCCTGTAGTTGTCCTCTCAATTTGGTTAACATAGATTTAGTTTCAAGACCTTTGGATTTAAAACACACAGCATAAGAACAGCAATGATTTTGATTTACAGAACAAGTCCTAAAAAGAACTACTCACCAATTTCATTACAGGCAAGATGCTGTAATCTTACCTTTGCTTCTTCTCTCTTTCTGCAATAGTTTCTGGTAAAACTTTATGGTCTTTCTGTAATTTTTTGTCTCCATCATTAGCAATTGTTCTAGTTCCTATTTAAAAAGAAAAAGGATTCTGAACAGAATGGTAAATGCAAGGTGGTTCTAGTAAGAAACTGAAGTTTTAAAAGAGAATTATTTTGTATGAAAAAAACACAAACAAGAATATGATGTTAACCATGAAAAATGACCTTTCATATCTGTGCTTCTAGGCAAGTTACAGCAGGCATCACCTTCCCCAGAAAAGCAATAGTTATGTCACAACTTAAGAACTGGAGCAGGTGTGTGTGTATGATGAAACTGCATGGAAGTTTGTCTGAATCCATTTATATAAATATTCTTTTAGTTATATTTGCACTTATCTGGGTTGTTTTCAAGAGCATTTTTAAAACTTACAATCAGAAGTCATCCAGAATTAAGTTATGTGCTCTGAATTTAGCGTGGGCCTCAGAAATGCTCTGTTAAGCAGCTGGTCTTATTTGCAGGAAGAACTGAATGTATGACTGAAAGCAATGGTTTCCAAACAAGTATAATCACATTATATTACACAACCAGGTCAGCAGGCAGACAGGAGAGCTGCTCTAGAAATAAAAGATGTATCAATTTTGAAGAAATTTAATGTAAACTTTTATAATTGTTTGCACATCAAAGGCTTCATTATTTCACCAACCAATAAAAATGGGCCATCCACTTTGGGTTCAGCTTCTGATTTATCATGAAACAACAAACATGATGCATGTTGTGTTTTATAGAAGTGGTGGCTTTTGCTCCTGGGTCCTAAGCTAACTACCAGTGACCCAGTTACATGAAATAGCATTTTAAATGGATTAAGTTCACGGAATTCAGCAGACAACTCCCACAAGCAGAGTGATCAGAAAACACGCAGTTTAGAACTAACATATCAAACAACAGATTGGTAAATAGGTTAGCTTTAATGGGATGGACTTGCTAGAAACTTGAGTTTAAAGAAAAAACCTGTCACTGTTTTTCAGATAAGTTCAAAGGGTTTAACAACATAGTTCATTAGCATTAAGAGTCACAAAAGTCCCATGGATTTTTCAAAGATGTACTGCTACATAGGGCTCACAGAGAGAACAGGGAAAGCACAGAAAAGCTATTATCCAGAGTAAAGGTCTGGTTTTGATTCATCAATTAAAGCAAAACAAAGTTGATTAAGAGACTGTGAAAACAGAAGAGGAATCAGAAAGAGTGGTCATTTGGAATCTGATAGACAAAAGTGGTTTGTTCCCTAAACAACTTGAGGTGATTAACAATGAAGTCAGAAGCAAATTCCCTGTCATCTTCCAATTCAGGTAGGTCTAGAATACAAAAACTTTTGATGAACTACATGCCCAATTGTTATGCTCCCTCTGAAGTACATTTAATTTAGCAGGACATGTCTTATAGAACATCCCTTAGCCTAGGAAACAAAGCAATGATAGAGTAACTTTGCTAACTTGGAAAAATTGCTAATTCCAATCAGTTCTTTGAAGCTTATGTGTTTTACATGCTGAAGGTTATCTCTGCCAAAGGATGCAGAATACTGGTAGACGGGAAAGGATAAAAGGAATTGGAAAGGGAAAGCTGTTACCAGAACTTGGAAAACCTTTGCTAGAAATATCCCAGTCCCAGCTTAGGTGCACCAAAGTTTGCTGGAGACTCCAACAAGTAGCTTATGAGATCTAGGGAGGTAATGAAACCTAGGGAAATGCTCAGGGCTGCAAGAGAACTGAAGTCATCTCACCAGACTACAGGAAAAACAACTCTTCTCATTGTTAGGGAAGACTTGGACATCCTCCTGGATAAAGGACATAGGATATTTTGACAGCTGATTTGTAGTGCTTGGTTTGATGACTCAGTCAGCAAAGAGACTGCAGAAAGATGCTGCACAAAGCTGCTTATCACCTACATGTTGATAATTGACTGTCTTACAATTAAAATCATCTTCTCCTGACTGCTGCAATAGCAGAAAAATAAATTTCAGTTTCATATTTTCTCTGAACTTCTTGTATATATTGACCAGTGAATACATGTAACAGTTGATCTTGTTTCAACAATATTGCTCACAGTTTGTTTCAGAAATTGTCATGACTGATGGGAAACAGCAGGATTTTAGGAAGGTTTGCTTTGCTCAGGTTAAATGCTCAAGATTGTTGCAATTAGAGCATTATGATTCTGTAAGTTTTTATTTTAAACACATTTGGAAGATGTTGGGTTTCACAGCAAGTCAGTGTCGCAGTAATGCTAGCAATGCAACAGTACAGCAGAGAATATACATATCTGCACATTCATGCTTTTTTTCTGTGAAAATTAATTTTTCTTTTGCAGTGCATTCAAAACACTTCAATGTACAAGAGTATTTAATCTTTCACTAATAATCTCCTCAGAAGAAAATGGAATATAAATTGAATTTGACTTCATAATTGAAGATGACAGTGTATAATTGTGTAATGGTATTATAACTGACACAAAGGGATCTCAGAAATTAGCAAGACTATGTATATAAAACTCCAAGCTTCTAGTGTCTGCAAATAGTTATTTTAGTTTTGTTTGTCCACCTGGCATGACATGCAGTCCAAATCACATACATTATTTCAGCATTACTGAGAGAGAGTAACATTAGAGTCTAAATTTTGTCCAGCTGTCACTAATTTTACATAACACAAGGAAGATTAGTTCATTTATCCTCAGAGTAGTATCCATGCTTTTTCAACTATCAGAATATGGGATCTCTTGCTCTAAATTAATTGTTTACTATTTGCTAAATTGAACAAATTGCACTTAATAGAAATATTCCTCCAATGGAACATACATGAACACAATACAGTTTTCTACAGAGATACTTTGTGACTATTTTCCCTCAGTGTCCTACAGTCAGGCTCTTAAGCATTAATGCATATAGTAGTAAAGTATAATAGTATGCCTTAATTTCATAAGCAGATTCCAAAGCAGACTGCAAGCACTATGAAGCTTCATTTTTGTTGTATGCCTGTTAAATAGAGAAATAACTGTGAAGAACTCAGAAGATAATTAGTCCTTCTGAATTAAACTAAATTGCTGAGTATGTGAAATCTGAAAGTAAAAACAACTCCCTGTAGAAACAAACAAAAAATTTATTTAGATGTTTTTGAAAACTTGTGAAAATCTGTTCCTCAGTCAAGAATTACTCCTTCAAGTAAGGGAGACTATGCAAGCCCATTTCTCTCTAGGTAGCATGCTTACAAAGGATTCAACAGCCCTACAGGATTAGATGCTAGAAATTTTGAGCAAATGGAAACTTGAGAATGACATTCCTGAAAACATTTATTTATTTATTTCTACACAAACCAAGAGCTTCTCATGCTATTTTCTTCTATAGACATACACCTGAATATTAAGGAGCAAAATCAAAAGAAGAACATGGTAATTCTTAGCTTTTTTCTGTAATATTACCACCACGAGG
Source organism: Acanthisitta chloris (assembly GCF_000695815.1). NCBI lineage: Eukaryota > Metazoa > Chordata > Aves > Passeriformes > Acanthisittidae > Acanthisitta > Acanthisitta chloris. The sequence goes on along the minus strand of NW_008654456.1, from coordinate 44,426 downwards.
TTGGTGCATATGGCAGACAGCACTTTTCCAGTCAGCTTTAAGAACAGAAAATGGGTTGTAGATCAGTGATTAGCAGTTTTGGGTCAGTGCTCTTTATTTTGGAATGCTACACCTACCGTGGTTTATTGCCAAGACATGACAAATCTTGACTTTAAATCATTTCAAAGTGTCAGTATTTAAAAGAAGGAAGGGAGTTTCAACTCACTTTAACACAACAAATATCATACTTTTAACCAGCAAGAGGTATCTTAATGATTTAAAATCAATTTACTCACCACTTTTTTAGCATCTATATTTTGTGACTCACTTGATTTCTGCTTTCCAAGGTTTTTCAAGTAACTATGAACTTCTGCATCAAAACATTCAGCTCCGTAAAATGCACTGCTCCAACCAGGACTACAGCCATGAAAGTCAGGTAGATTGGAAAGTGCTAAGGAGCTGTTTCCAGCTACCTTTATTGTGGCCTCTTCCTCTGGCCCTGTATTTTCTTCTGCAAAGCCTGGATCAATACAACAGCCATTGCTTTGTAAACATGGTCGCTCTTTCACTATGGGGATAGTACTCTGCAGTCTCAATTCTTTTTTGATAGTATCCGAAGGTGACTTATCAAAATCCATTTCAGCTAATGATGTGTTTATTATAGGCTCAGCCTTGACATCAAAGTTTGCTTCCCCTTTTCCTAAAGAAGGTGTATGGGGGGAAAAAGAAATAAGGGTCATGTGCTGTGATGCATACTTTGTTGAACTTAAACACTACACATACAAGACAGTTATGAGACTATCTGTGAGCTCTAACAGTGGTGTTAGATGCTCATTTTGGCTCTGTCCACATTCTTTTTCTCAGCTACACATTGTAAAATGATAAAGGTTAAAGGCATTTCAGAACTATTAAGCAATAGTTGAACAATACATTTCTCAAAAGTACAAAATATTTTCCATGCAAATGCAACCAGCATTTAAACAAAGCATAGCAGAGAAGCTTTCAAACAAAAGTTAAATATGTCAGACCTATGCACACATTAGTAAAATGCTTAGCTCTTGAAGTTTTTATCCATCCATAACCCTTGAAGCTTTTATTCCACACATAGAGGGCAAGAATACTTGATGCAGCCAAAGGGGACATAGGTGTTAAACTTTCTACTCCTACAGGACTCAATCCCTTGAGCTATGATGGAACTTTTTTGCAGTTGTAACAGCTACTACCAACCTCCAGGGACTGAGGCGACAGTTAAGGGTTGGCATGATGCTGATGGGAGCTTTTATGCCTGCCAGAAATCTCCCTGTTCACTTGAGCAACCCCCCAGGGCTTAGAAATGCCACCTTGGAGTCAAACAGACCTAAATTACTGGTGCAAAAAAAATAAAGCACATACTCCACAGTACAGCCTGGCTCTACATTTGCAATCATTCTGAGCCAAAATGGAAAACTGTAACACAGAACAACAGCAGCCAAGTGCAAACTTATGAATGCATGTTTTGCTATAAAAGTTCACAATGTAAATGTAGTCCTTCTGCAAAGAACACACAATTTAACTTTGTTCAAAACAGAGAGGTAAGCAATCTCAAATGCTGAAATTTGGATGAACTATCTTGAAAAAACACTGATACAACAGCAACCAAATACAAGCTGTCCATCCATACACAAGCCTAGAAAGGGTAATGGTTTTGTTATAATATGGGATTCACCAGTCCCAGCTCAGTTTGGAGTCCAGGTACTGAAAGATGGAAATTTTGTAAACTCTCAGTGACAAAATGTGCCAGGAGAAATGTGAAACCCACACTGAAGGAGTGCAAGCAAACAATCCACTAATATAACCTCAGTGACTGCCCTGATACGGTGTCCTGTAACCAAGTTTGTGATTAAAAGGCAAAACAACCAATCCTGATTAACAAATAATTTGACCCACTGTTCATATTGCTATTCAGCTTTAAAAGGGCACATCAGTGTACAGAAATAAGAAGTGGAGAAATTCCTAGCAGAGACATAACTATTTTTTTTACCTGTTTGTGAAAACCCTTTTGATGAATAGTTAAAAATGCCCATTTAAATCTAAAAGCAATTAACTTTCTAAATTTCTGTACAATTCCCTTCCCAGAATTTGTCAGTAATGTTATTGACAATACTTTTTAAATTTTAATAATTTTATTTTTATTGGGCTTTGCTTACTCCCTAGTTTTAATTTTGATAAGTGAAAACTGAAGGACCAGATCTGTTGCATAGCCATCCTTCAATGAGTCCTGAGGAGTCATAAGCATTTTCTAAAGCTCTCCTCTCAGCCTAGCTAAGCTTGCTATGCTGTGTGAAGCTGACTCAGTATGGCTGACCCCACTCCTCCCTACTTTAAAGCATCCCACCAGAACATCTACTAGAACACAGGAAAACTACATAAAACAGTTATCATTTTGGGAGTTTTCAACAGACACATCATTGTAAATAAAACTAAGTAAAAGTAAATGACATCACACTTGATGACAGCTGGTCATATGTAAGCATATTTGGTCATATGTATAACAGACATTTCTGTCCTCAAGGCATTAATAGTGGTCAGATTTACTGATAATGTCCGTATGTGTTAAGGTGAGTGTTTTTCTGAAGACACATCCAAAGTGTTGATCTCAAAGCTTGTGTCACTGTTAGATTCCTAGCATGCACGAATATCTAGAAACATCAGGTTCCTTCTCACCCTCTGTCTGATCACTGCCTGCCAAAACATTTTCCAGTTTCTTCAGTTCTTGGAATGTACTGCCACATTTTGAATCACCTGCCTCAGTTATGCTGAAAATACAAGAAGATTAAGAAAAAATTAGTGTTACATATACTTTTGTATAAAATGAGATTTTACAAGTGACTCTACCAGGTATGTGAAGGGCTTCATAGCATTTATCTACTTCCTGAAGTTTGCATGTTCAGCTTCAGTTGTTACTTTCCAAGAAAAGCAATGTTCAAATGGATATTAAAGCACACTGAGTAAGACAGATTTTCTTCTACAGCATTTGGCAAAATTCCAACAGAAATATCAGAGCACACAGAAAGAGAGAGGCCTCACTCCAGGCATAACTTAAGACTGCAAATTACTGTAATGGGTTTTTCCACTCAGGATTCAGCTTCTGGATAACAGTCTGACTGCCATCCCTAGGAAGAATAATAATAATTTTAAGTCAAGGAAGCGAGCAATCAAAACTTGCTATAGTCTTTGTCGAAAGAATGTTAAGTAAGCAGTGTCTCAGATGTTCTAAGACAGGCCTGTATTTTTCACTGAAGTTATGATCTTTTCACTCTGGCTTTTTAACAAAAGTTCATACACAGGATGATCTCTTCATACATCTCAGTAACTCAGCTGCAACAGCTCAAGTTTACAAAACCCTTCAGCAAGAAGCTTTTATAAGAGTGTGCTACATTTGGAGGCTGCAATAAAACAGGTTTGTTTTTTTTTCAGGTAGGTATATATGCCATTGAAGTTGAAATAGTGAGAATGAGAAATTAATTAGGCTGGTGTTTTCTCATTTGACAGGCTACATAGAAAAGACTGCCAGAAGGAAGACTGAGTCAAATTAAACCAGTTAAGGAAAACATTTCTAACAAAGCTAAATGATTATTCTTGTTCTTAGGTGTGAACAGAACACAAGGATATATAAGGAACAGTAAGAACAATATATTTCACTTCTGATGAAACAGTCTCCATCTAACAAGACTACAAAGCTCTCCAACCATGGTTGTAACCAATATTGACCAGAATTAGGTTTCCATTCTCCAGCTATCCTAAGACGGACTTATAGACAAGTGTAGAAGAAATTATTTTCTACTAAACCATTAAGCACTATTTGCCATGGAGAAAGCCATGAAATACCTAATAAACTGTGAACTTAACAGTTCACAGGAAACAAGTAAGGACACCTGAGCTTTCCTGGTTTTAGGAAGTAAGGAAAAAAGCATTTACTGAACTGTAAGAAGGAAAAAGTTTAAAAACACCTACCACAAGTATGAAGATCTTTCTCCATTTACTACCTGATAGAGGTTCTCTAGTAATTTTTCATCCCAGTAAAGGTCACAAAACTTCTCACAAATTCTATCAGAGAACATACCAAACTTAATGTCCTTTAAGTTTAAAATGAAGTTACCTTGTTCAAAATAAAAACAGAAACAAAAAAAAGAGGGAGAAAAAAGACATTAATAACAAGATTCTTATAAATCAATGATAAAACTATGCAGAAGAAAATGCACATACCCATGTCAAAAACTTCAACTCCATCCTCTAGATAACCATCAAATGCAAACTCCTCCTGTATAAGGTTAATCACTTCCTGTAGTGAAGAGTCACTTGTTCTGTTCTGAGGGGGCAGGACTTTGTCATCAAAGAAATTATAGCTGTTTTGATTCACTGAGGTATATGGTGTGTGTTCTTGTTCACTGAAAATACTGTCTACACTGGTAGCACACTCAGCTTCTTGGGAGTTGGTTTGAATAACTGGGCTACTTTTATCACACTTCTGTGTATTACTAGTCTCACAGCTTTGCACGTTGCCAAGGGAGGCATCATTTTCTGTTTGCATGCTCATTTTGTAACTTGCAATAGTATTTGAAAGTAACACTGGTAAACTATGGTAACAATCATAAACAATTCTTGAACGAAGAGGCTTATATGGTATTTGCTCTGATACAGCTAAATGTACTGGTACAAACGTCAAAACTCTTTTCTCAAAGTCCTTTTTGAGAATGATGTTATTTATATGAAGAAAATTAGGAGATGAAGGACAAGCTGAGGAGCTGGAAGGAACATCAGATAAAATGCTCCTTCCTTGAGGGATATGTGAGGAATCAGATGGCAATGGTAATGTGACTGTATTGCCTGGTTTTTGCTCATCTGAAGATAATGGGAATGAGTGGCCTGGAACTTGTAAACCACACTCAGGTGTTTCAGGTGCAGTTTCAACAACATCTGTGTCCTCAATACCACAGCTTTTAGAGTTTTCTATAGATTCTGATTTGTTGCAATCCATATGTTTTTCTTTTCTTGTCTCTTTCTTGAATTGCTCAGAAACCGGTGTGTGAGCCTCTCTGAAAAAGAATGGAGCAATTTTTAAAAGGGAAATTCCAGTAGATTTAACAATCAAGTCTAAACTTTAACTTATTCTACTTTATGATATACTAACATTGTTATATTTGCATCTTGTTGCAGAATAATAGGCTTAAAGTGAGTTGCAGTAGAGGTGAATGCAACAGGTAATGTAGATTTTTCACAGTTTAGAGATATTTTGCATGGTACTGGTCCTTGAACTGCTACGAGTTTACTTTCACTGGTTAAAGGCACAAATCCTAAAAATAAAAAACACAATTAGAAAGATGAACAACAGATGAACAGTTAGAAAAACGAATAAAATACAAGTGCAAGGTAAATAATAATCGATTTAGATAGAAAAACAACTGTGTGTCAGACAAAGTATCTTACATGGAAAACTGACCTGGAGAATACTACAAGTCAACATGTCAGCCTGCCTGCTTACCTAGACTTGACTCTGAAGGGTCCATTTTATGTTTCTCATTTTTAAATTCAAAAGCAACATGATCCTGAGACAAGATTACTTCTTCTTCAACAGCCTAATAATAAAAATCAAAGCCTGCATTGAATTTATGAGCATTTTCACTTTATAAATTCTGCTCAGCACATTACTCTAAAAAACCCCCAATCCCTATATGAAACTAGAATGCGGCAGAGCAACAACCTAGTCATGTCAAGGTGGAGAATTAAATGACAAAGAACTCCAAGGACTAGTAGAACTGTTTTAAGATCTTGATAACCCACTGTTTCAAATCAGAACTTAAAGGTTTAGTTCCATGGATTTACTGAATGCTGCATGCATTATATAGACACATTTGAACATGAGCAGGTCACAGCAATTGTATATTAAAGTCTTCTGATAAGAGGGGTGGTAAATAAAAAGGGATTATGAAATTAAGACACTTCACCCATACAGACTGTGAAGTCAGGGCATCAAAATCTACAGAGTGATCACTCCAACAGAACTAGAAAAAGGCAATACTTATGGACTACTTGAAAATAAATTTTAAAAAAAGAAACTACCAAAACCCAAACCAGCTACAGCAAAACCAAAACCAAATCACACTACACTTGCAGGGGACAAAATCTTACCGGAATACATTTACAGTATTAATTGTAAAAACATGCAGAATTAAAGAAAGGTGACCCTCTTACCTTAAAGACAGATTTACTCAGTAATGTTAAAATATTTTTGCTGTTTATACCTTGTTCAAGTAAATAATGATTGCATGTCTAAAAAAGATAAATTGTAAATTTTCAGTCAGTAAGTGTTCAGTCAAGTGAGGTATTCTTGGACAAGGACAAAGTCAAGATAAATAGTCAATTAGAAGTAATCTAAGTTTCTGAACTCTTATGAACATACTCTGAGCACCTTATTGGCAATTTTAATATAAATTACAAACACATCCCTCTGTGTCCCTAAGGTAACTTTGAAAACAAACCCCAGTAACTGGTTATGATTTAATTAGTTATCACTCCATCACAAATATCAAATCCATATTTTGATATTCAAATCACTAAAATGACCTTTTAGACACAACTGGATTTCACATAAAATGACTTAAATCTAGTAACCTTAATTGCAGCAGCCAGGGAAGGCCTTTCTTCAGGGTTTTTTCTTGCCATATCCAGAAGCAGTTTCTTTAATTTTCTTGGCAATGCTAGTTTGTGGCTCAGTGGAACGCTGTATTTTGCAGCCATCCATAGAACTGCAGCAACACCGTAAACACAGACCTGTGAGTACAACATAAGAGACCAGAAAGATGTAAACAGTCTAAAAAAAGCCTCCACTTCCAAAACAATTCCAGTGAGTTATCCAAAAATTCCTCCTATTCCCTGCCACAAAATAAAAATAAATAAATTATCAAATTTCAAATTGTAGATTACATTCAGCTTTTGAAGGTGCTGATGAAAATCCCAGCCCATTGCTGTTAAACATGCTGGGCCAGTAACAGTAGCTAATTTTCTACTGTTGGAGAAACAGATATTGTTTGTCTTATTCTATCTATAGGGAAATAATTCAGGGAAAAAAGTCCTTTAGAGCCATTTTAAAGAATTCTTTCTCCCATAAAGATTGCTGTAAGACTGAGTTCTACCACAAAATCTTGCCATCTGCCATTTACTTACAAAAGGTGATGATAATTCAGCAAGTAAGTGGCACAGTAATTACAAGCCAGTCAGTACAAGTCATATTTTACAGGGAAGATTACACCTATCAGAAGAATGAGGCACTGTATATTTATTTTAGCAATCGTTGTGCTATCTGCAGCTAGACCAATTGAAGTTGAGGGTCCTTGAAAAGTACTTGGTCTCCACAAGTTTCCTTGTTTTATTTGAAGAATTACAATTTTCAGTCAGTCAGATTTAGTCTACTCAATGCTCAGTTTACATATGTTAGCATGTTCTATAAATGTGATTTTAACCAATTTAAAGCACCATACTTCTTCACATTGCCTCTGAAAGATATTAGAAAGGATAAAGGAGCAGAAACCTAAGCACAGCACTAAATAATGTGGTCCCATAAAACAATGTTTTCTAGCACTCTTTGGAGCAAAGTGAACAGAAATGAACAAAACGTAACAAGGAAGTTCACTACAAAGAAAATAATCTGAGAACCATTTGAACAAAAGCTACTAATAGGCACAAAAATACTTGAAATAGGAGAAAGCAGCTCCATAAAACAAACAAAAAAATTTCTTCCCTTTAGGCTTAGGACTCCAGGATTAACCTAAATTTATTTATTTAGGAAAAATTTGCCATCCAATCCATTGTATCTCTCCAAGAAAGTTCTTTTTACTGTTACTGTGACTGACACTACAGAGTCTTCGTTTCTATACTATAAACAAAGCTAAATGTTCTTAACAACCAGAAAGTTCTACCATCGTCAAGAAAAAGGCAAAAAACCAGGTCAGTTTATTCTATACATAATGTTATCAAAAAACAAGGAAACAGATTACTTCAGATATGCTAAAGAAAAAGAACAAAGTAGCAAGACTATTAATATCTACTGTCTGGTGAAACTGCTATATTATATTTCAGGGCTAGTTTAAGCTTCTGAAACCTTTGAAAAACCTGCACATTGAATCAAAGCAGATATAGAAACATCTTCCAGTTACAGATACCTTTACAGGAAGTTGAATGTCTTTAGTAGATTTTGAATTAACATTTTTTTTCTGATTCATGATTAGTATTTCTAATTTCAAAGAACTCATGGGACACAAGGAACATATTAGCTAACCTCTTTTCTTGTTACACTATAGAAAGGTACTGTAAATTCTGTTTCCCTAACTTAAGATCACTGTGGTCCAATTTGCAATTCAGATGCAGTTGCAGTGGAGACACATTCACCTGCTATTTGACAGTTTTATTATCTTTGGTCCAAGAGCTCCTCGTGGCTTTTATCTATAGCAAAAAGCTCTAGGAAAACTGTATTGCTAAGAGCCATAATTCAGAATGTTCCCACGGTAAAAACATGCTGATAATGATATTTTTATCAAATCTTCTTAATGTGATTAATGTTTGGGTTTTAGCCTAGACAGTCTAAAATACTGATCTTAGTGTGACCTTCAGAATGTTAAAACATGACTTTAAAGTCTCTCTTACTGCTAACAAACTGAAAATAATTAAGTCTTATGGAAAACTATTGAATAACAGATTTTTGGCAGTTACTCCAAGAATTCTGGAAGGCAAAATTACTTTTCAGAAGCAACTGATTTTATAGGAGATCAATTTATTAACAAAATCTCCACAGATAACCAAGAAATATAGGGATAAATGAGGACCATTAACACAATCTTAGAAGAGTCTAGCTTTCTTCTTCAAGTAGCTGAGGGATAAAACTGTCACTTGATAAAATACAGAGCAACCTACATAATCTACCACATTACCTTCTCAGTATCCACATTCTCTTCTTCAATTTCAGGAGCTAAATAAAATACATCACAAGACTCTAAATGAGAAAAGAAACCACAAACAAAAAGTAAGACATTTGCTTTCTTCTCCACTCCCCACCAAAGAAATAAAAGCCAAGCACACAATGCATCAGTTTACCTTCAGCTTTTGGATCAGCAAAGAAGATACTGCCATGGCTGTCAATCAGCACAGAGTCCAAACGTAAGACCACTGCGAAACAAACCACAAAAGGGCAATGCATAATAAGCATTGTTTCTTGCAACTATTTAGCACTAATAAAAACACATTATTTAAAAAAGAAGAATCTGCAATGTCACCAATTAATCAACAATAAACGATAAATTCTTTAAATAACACTTCGGCTAGAACAGACACGATCCCATAAATAGAGAGTAGATGTGTAATTACCCAAAGCAATTCCTGCAGAAGACAAGAAACTAAACTAAAATAGGACTACACTATATAAAAGGGTTTAGAATACTGGAAGTTTTTTCTCTTAATACCCAGCACTAAAAAGGATAGTCAAGAACAGAACAAAACCAAAAGAAATATACAACAGGTAGATGTACTCTAGTCTTCTCACAAGGGACCAATAAAAGATAGCAAATTTATCTTAAGCATTTAAGACTCTGCTCTCCTCCAACCCCACAAAAATACAGGGTCATCATTTGGAGGAAGCTGAGACGTGTGGGCCAAATCGAAAACTCCTCCAGGTGTGACAGCATATGAAGTCCAGTTCTGCACAAATAGTTATAATTACACATACTCTCTCACTGAAGAAACGCTACACAGATCATTATTTTTAAGGGCTGTAGGTAAAACAGAAATAATTATCTTCTAGAACTATTTTCAATGATATGTGGTCTTCAGGAACTTACCACTAAGGTCATGAGATCATGTTACGTAAATTTGATGATGAAAAACTCGCGGTAACACTGTGTCTATCTGATAACCTCAAAGCACACTGTAATTTAGCATGTTTCAATGTATTAAGCCAACTGGCTACCAGTGTAGTCCTGCCTTTGAAGACAACCATCAAACACACTGATTTCTTATTAAAAACAGAGTACTAGCAGAATATATTCTTACATTAAATAAGAGATTAAAATGTTAAAATTACCAATTCTGAAATAAAATATTAAAGAGGTGTAAGAGCAAAGCAAATATTCATTTCTTATCAAATAATTAATTGAAGAGGTCTAAGAGAGAAAAATAAAGCAAGAAAAAAAGGAAACAATCCTTTTGCAGTTTTAGTTACCTGGACAAAACATATCTAATTTCACTGAATTGTTCACTACATTTACCATAAATAAAGGTTTGTCTACTGCCTTCAACAATATTTACCCTGGACCTGAAGGATGTGCCTTGAAAAGCAAAGTTTCCCAAATGAGAACCTTTGCTGGCTATTTCTGCAGAGGCAGCTCATGAGAAGACTTCACACTCACTGTCTTTGCTTCCCAGCAGTTCACGCCTCTGGCCCTGAATCTGCCACACAGTTCACACAAAACAGAGCTCGGGGTGTTCAGTACAATGTAAGAATTCTCACCTAGGGTCCCTAAAGCATCCATGAGCAACATGTAAGCAGCATCCTCTGATAAGAGGACAGGAAAAAACCTAAGTCTCAGTGGAGGTGACAAGAACTTTTGTAGTAGAATTGAATTCAAAAATACATGAAGAGGCTACCTTTGTGGTATGTTTCCTTAGCCAGATAATTCCTGCTTAGGAGACTGAAAAAAGTGTAATCAGGGAAGGATTTGGAGTAAAAGGCTAAGTGAATAAATAATAAATAATCCAGCTTGTTGCACATTTCATATCTTTAACTATGACTCCTCAGCTGCCACTCTTACTCTATCAGTGTCAAGACAAAGGATATATCCAAAACACGTTACCAGCTTCACCTTTAATATGTTAATGTCATTCAAAAGGAATGCTGAGACAATTTACCCTGTCTTTCCACCCTCAGAACAGTCAGAGGATCCTTCTGCAGAAACATTCTAAGTCTGAAAATAATATTCAAGCTAGCTCTATTTGTCAAATATGGAATTTTAAGTAAGGAGTCTCCCATTTGGTGGTTTGCATCATTATGGCCACTTTCACAGGCCACAATGTTCAGATGACAACCCAGTTGTCAAATGACACCTCTTCAGTATTTTCAAGACATGCATTCTGGGTGCACTTAAGTGAGGTAACACAGAGGTAACAGAGGCTGGCTAGGCATATTCAACTAGAATCTGATCCACTACATGCAGTCATTCAAAACCTTCACAAACATGCTATGAGGCTGAAATAATCCTCCTTTTGCAAGGTATATTAAATACTTAGTTTTATGGGTAACATTTCTTAAAGTGCTCAGAAATGTCGATTCATGGCAAATTGCCTTTTAAACAGTTTCATATAATAAAAGATATAATAACTGAAGCTGAAATCCGAAGAGATGCAGTAAGTTTTCTGTACATTGCTATCCAATTGTTTATACCCACTTAGAGACTTCAAACTCATCCCTGTCTGATTTCTCAGAAGCAGGATTTGTTAATCAAGAGAAAAGAAAGGCAAGGTGGTGGTGCTGGGAAACTGCTCTGTTTACCGGAACCGTTACAGGTTTATCATTAGTATAAATTAAACCAACATTCAGAATGTCTATGGAAATTTCAGATGGTCTTCTCCCAAGTCACATACAACACATTCCAATTCTGCCAAAGAATACTTCCCCATTCCTCTTGCAGAAGTTTATTCCTGATAATTCTTCCATAAACTGAAGCAGAGGGAGTATGGGAAGAGAAACATCGTGCCAAGACCATGGGCACTTTAACATGACAAAGCCCTGCCAAAAATATGTCAGGAATCATTTCTCATGAAGAAATCTAGGCAAGAGAGGACGTTTTATGTTTACACACACATATATAAAACTTATTTCTTCCTGTTTTCAAGATACAAGTCACAAGAGCTTTCTTAAAAGTCACAATACAGTTTCTCCATCTCCCAAAAGCCTAAGTACAAAATTTCACTGCTTAAGGTCATATAGATTCATTTCTGCAGCAAAAGCCATCCAAACTCAGAATAAAGATAAAAGAAGGCATTCACCTATATAGGGAACAAATCTCCAAATTGAGTAAAATTTCTAAGTCACAATTTAAGAGAGTGAAGTTAGAAATATTGCCTATTTTTTTTCTGTACACCAAATGAGAGTCAAGATACTTTCCATCAACAGAATAAAAAAAAACCCCATTAATACACTGAATATAAATAAGAAAAATTTTTTATGATAATTAAGACTATACCTGGATAATCTATACAAGTCTGCAGAGTACATAAGCACTCATGACACAATGCCCAGAGCTCATAGTCTTTCAGAGGTCTACCATACCAGGACAAGAGGAGTTTTAGAGAGATCCACTGAAAAAGAGTGAGGATGCAAAAAGTTATTAAAAATTATCCCAAACCAAAACCATTTACTGATACAATGTACAAGTAAATCCTAATATAAAAGACAGTTAGCCTAAAAAGCAACAACAAATATATTCATTGCACTTGCCAGTAATGAATTTGTACTACTTATTGAAAAAGCATTACAGAGTTTGCTGTCTCTATAAATGAGCCAGTAGTTTCTTAACTTCACCACAGAAGTGTAATTCAGGTGAGATTTCAGCAAGAACAGAAGGACTTCAGGAAAAGTGAGCTGCCTGGAAGCTCTTACCAGACTAAGGAAAGACTTTTAGAATGCCTGTTATGTAATAGACATAACTTATGATGAAACATAATTACAAGGACACCACCTAGACTGGAAAAAACCATAAAAATTCAAATGATTGCCATCAGCAAACGAAGCCCACATTCAAATCCTGATTTACCCTGACAGTTCCATTGTATGTCTTACCTTAAAGATTTCATCAACATCTCTTGTTCTTCTGCGAAAGATGTTATCAATATTGACAGAATTAAGGACAGGTTTATTTGAAGTCCAAGCAGGTTGCTCTGTTTTTAATCAGTGGCTGCTCAATTTGTAGTAATAGCATTTGTTTTTCTGGCTATGAGTTTCACTTTTGATACCTGGCAAAGATGCCGTTCCATGTAAATTTATTGTTCTTCAGAGGATCCATGTTTTATGTTTTGAGATTTTTGTTTTGGGGTGGGGTGTGTGTGAAGCTAAGAACTTGACATTGATAGTAGTGCACAGACACCTTCCCAATCAAACTGTGCTAATGGAAAAGCTTATCTCTACCAGTGGCTCTTGACATCAGCTGGACTTTACGATCTCCATTGGAGATCCATTCCAAAGGAACACTAAACAATCCATTGTAAGGCAGAAACCTCTGACTTAGAGCAGACTCAGGCAACTATTTCAAAAAAGAGCACAAGACATTTTCTGTTGCATACACAGTCCTGAGATAGCCAACTTTAGGCCACATTAGGGAAAAGAATTACCAGAAACAAGTCAGGACTTTATAACACACTCCCCACCCAGTAAAAAAACCTGACCCAAACCAAACCAAACCCAAACACAGAACTGGAGCACAGGAGACAAACAAAAAACCCCTCTGAACTGTTGTTTTTACAGACACTTTTATATCCAAATCAGTATTTGCAAAATCTAAATAGACTGAGGGTGTCCCTCACACATCATTGTAGTAGATCATTGAGCCTCTGCACTGTCATTTAATACAGTCAATTTTTGTGATCCTGTCTATGAAACACCCTTCGGTGAGGTGTTATTTGGATTTACTCATAAAATATGTAATGAACAGACTACTGTGTTGAATTTCATGAAGACTGATAAACAGAAAGAGCTTCCCTGCAATCTAGGGGAAAAGGGCCACATTAATTTCTGTGGCTGAAACTTTGTTGGCAAGTTAATTTAAACCAGAAGACCATCTCAAAGAGCACAATACTTCGGCTCGTACTGTGTAAATATTCTTTGAAGGTGAACCAGATAAACTACAATTTTTTTAACAAGATGTGCCAGGAAACACACCTTTTGATTTACTCAAAATGCTTTATATTCTGCCTACATCCAACAGAAAAAAATTAACTTGGTGCTTCTACTTGTCTATCCTCCATTGTGGCAAATTGCAAAAATTAGTAACTTCAGCAGAGACAGATTTGCAGCCAGATGATAAGATTCAGTTTCATTCTCAGATTTTGCTATCACCAGCACCCTGGAGTGCAAAATTCTTTCATCCATGTGTTCTTTCACTATATATAGAAAAGTAAGCTCTTGAACTGTCTGATAAAAAGCTATCAGTCACACAGCAGGAAGGAAAAGGACAGATAGTCAAGAGTGAATTAATCTAGAGAACATAAAAGATAGAGCTTCATACTGTTGATAGATCACTATCCCTGATAAGCACAGTTTCCCCTTCCATAACACCCTGGTTCTCATGTGCCTCAAATATCTTTGCTCACAAACACTTTAGAAAGAAAGGAGCAGGCAAATCTTCAAATTAACCCTGCACAGCTGACAAAAGTGGAGAGGAATGATAAGAGAAATTTCACAGACTAGAACATTAAAAAAGTTTTAGAATTTGGGACTATTTTTGTAGAGGGCCACATGTTTCTCTGTAAGAGAATCCCTCCTCTTGAAGTTTATGTCTCTAGAGGCTCTAAAAACTGCAGCCAAGAAAGATGGACTTCCTCTACAAATCACTTTTCATGTCAGGAGAAAGCGATGAATGAGCAGCAAGGGGAAGAAGAATCTCTCACTAAACTGAAGACTTCAGTTAGTCGTACACCAGAAAGCTGAAAAGTATTTCTCATCACTTCAGGGATATTCAAGCTCTTTACAGTAATAAAGAAATTTGGGCACAGCAGGTAAGTAGGAATAAACCCTGAGAGCAGCAGCAAAAGTTTATGATAAGAAACAAGTGTTGATAATAGATAACAAAAATAGAGGATGAAGAGGCATCAGAAAAATTCAGGTTTGGAAGAAAAAAGTATGTAGGTTAGCAGAAGTGAGAATCACTGCCATGCACAGGATGGGCAAATCAATGTGAGTCAGGAAATAAGGGACACAGCCTGGTTACAGGTTGGTGAACTTCATAAAAATGCACACCCTCATTGTTTCTGGCAAAAAACTTGAAATCCTAATGTTGCTAGCTGATATTTGTATGCTAGTTGTTCTTCTGTGACGGTAATAACTATCTGCCTTGCTATGGTTCCTACTATAATTCTAGTCTTTCCCCACATTGGCCATATGAAAAGATTAATTTTATTCCTGAAAGAAATACCTGAGGTCATTCTTCTAGTGTCCTAATTATTCCAAATGCTCACCTTCCTCCACCAGAAAGAAAGAACTGTGAAAGACTTTAGATGAAAACCGAGGGTTCAGACCTGCCGGGGACTTGTGCTTCTAACACGTTGTAAAAGTCAACCCATGTAGTCAGGGTACCAGATAATACATGTTTCATCACACGTTAGCATCCGTCATGAAAATACACATGCAGTCTGGTTACAATAGCTTTCACAGGAAAAACAAGACACTTCTCAGTCTAAGGTTATGAGGCACTTTTTACTTACGCCTTAATCCTTAAAGGTATTTAACACAATGTACCTTGTACCTTACTTTTAAAGTAGTTAATGCAATACACATTCAAATTCCACTAAATCTGTGGAGTTTTTTGGTAAACATTTAAAGTGTAAAACTCCTTATTTAGGCATCTGTCTTAGGTTTGGTTGTTTTGGTTTTTAACATGCAAGTCTCTGATTCACAGCTATTACTATATCCTCAAACTTAAAAAAAATAACCCCACTCGACCACCAAGAAAAAACAATCTGAAGTGCTGGAAAACATGATTAAAACCTTTTAGTCAAATCATCTGTAGCATGCGTTGCTTCTTAACTATCTATTCATATATATATTAGCAAAGCTAGCTCCAGACAACCACTCAGTATTCATAAAGCCTCAAGTCCACTTCATTTAAAGCATTAACATGATTTTAATATTTAAACATTCATTAATATATTATCACCACAAAAATGTGCATTAAAGAGGAAACAAAATATAATTCAATGCCTCTTCCCAAATTTTTTTCATGTTCTAAACCGAGGCGTTTCATAACAGAAATTATATAACCCAGTTTTTAAAATAAGAAAGCCTTTTCACAGCACAGAAATTTTGTCAGAAAACATGAAAAAGCCACAGGAGTGATTATTGCCTATAGCTACATACTAGTGCCATTTTGTTTGATGCCCAAAGACTGCAGTTGAAACCTCACTTGTTGAAAAAAATGATAGTTTTTTTGCAGTGCTGCAAAGATCATTTAAGACATGCTTTATTTCAGTGTTAGTACCAGAATTGCAAATCCCAACTTTTAGGAAAGCATTCAGACTGTGCAAACATACTCTATTTTATTAACATAACATTGGCATGTTTTGAATCGCCAAAGCAAGATTTTTGTTACTCTCTTCTTAGGAAGTACTGTTCTGGGAATTGACAACTTTTCTTTCCTTCCAGTGTTATTTCCCCAGTGTTAAAGTGTCAGCCTCCAGCTGTATGGCTTTTCACTTCTCTTATGCTTGACAGGGTATGAATGACCAACAGAAAACAAACTTGCATATAACTCTTCTCACTTCGAGGCCACAGCATTTAAATCACAAAATCACATTTAAAAGGATTAGAGAGGAGACACACCTGATTGGAATCAAACTGGTCCGATAAATAAAAAATCCCCACTCAAACTTGAAGTGAAAAGCATTTATTTATGGCATGCAAAACTATGAAAATTACTAGGAAAACCCTCACGAGATACATTGCAGTAGCCAGACAAAAGCAAGCAAGTATTTTTAGTAATGCTTACTAGCAGTAAAGCACACAACATTAAGAAGCAATGTTGAAGTATTAGAAAAATATTGTCCACTGGAGAAGTATTGACAGGCAAGAAAAACTGTCTGTTCTCCAGAGTAGACAAGGTTGATCTTCAACCGGATGGGACTGGTATTGCACCTTCTCTGATGTACATGAAATATTGAAGGAGATGAGAGATACTATTCTAAAAGCTTTATTTGTTGCAATCATGCTGATCTGTTACAGAAAACTAGTGAAAGAGCAGCACTGCAAATCTTCTGAGGCTTTTTCTTATTTAGCTCAGAAGATAGAAATCACATTATTTGGGGTTTCATACTTCTTGTGCTTTTGCAATAAATGAACAAATTCTCAGACTCAAGGTTTCTTTAAAAAAAAAAAGCAAGCAAACAAACAATGGTCTCCCCTCCCCCCAAAAAAACCTCCAAACATTTCAGGTATTGGGTAAACTTCTGGCACAGAGAAATGAAAGGGACCTTGAGAGAGACATCACTTTTACCTCTGTCACATAAGGGAGAGCACAGTATGGCTCTTCTTTTTTGAAAGTGTCAGGAGCTAACACAGAGACAGAAACTGCTGTTTCAGAAGCCTGAGGAATAAAAAAAAAATCTGTTTTTCAAAAGAAAAAAAAGCTGAAAATATTAACCCCCTCCACGTCTCTAAAAAGACGTACAACAGACTCTGCCAGAGAGTTCAATAACTCCTAAAAATGAATTACCTTCCTTCAGAAAACAAAGGATTACCAGGCTAGAAACTCAGCATTTCAGGGAACAGACAGCCATTTCAGAAGCCTAGGTGTTGTTCACAGATGTTCATACATTTAAAGGGTTTTTTTCCTCCCTACAGCAGTTAAATAATTGAAGAATATTTTCTTAGTTTGAATCACCACCTGCTGTCTTCATTCCAGATCATATGTATTACAACATTGCTCGTTAGGCTAACCTGGACTAAGAGTTACCTTTTCTAATTCACTGTGATTCTCCTGCAAATTCAATGGGAGCAGGATAACCTCACTAAGAGTCTATATGTTTGGAAGAACAAATTTCTGTTCAGGCTGAAAGAACACTTTATTTAAATTGATGATAAAATATTTGAAGAGAAAGAGGATTTCAGAAGAATGGCACAATAATCTGAGCACAGTTTACTTTTCTGTGTGCCAATCTCAAGTGTTGCTGCACGAAAAGCAAACAGGAGATTTGTTACAGGTTTTAAATCATGCAAGAACTCTAGGAAACTAATTCTGAGAAAGATAATTTACTTGAAATTATGTACCCAGATTTAAACAATTGTCCTGGTAATCCAGGAAGGGCAGGATATAGGTCTTTTTTGAGCATTTTTTTTTTCTCTCCTTAAAAAAAGAACCCTTATTACTTCCTACACTCAATTCATGTTCCTAAGTGATGGCAAAAAAAGATGGGAAAAAAGGGTATGTCTACAATAAATGGATCTTTTCTCAAAGTCTGAAGAATGCACTTGCAGGACTAAAAAACTAAGTAAAGGATTTGATATGCATACAATGAATAACCCCCTCAGAGAGCAAAACCATGCCATGTGGTACTTATCCACATTTACTATCCCCCTGAACTATGAATTTAATATGTGCATGTGCTATTGAGGGCACAAGAGACAGGAAAGGGAAAAAAGAAGTTAGAATAGATCTTCAATTTGCAGTGATTGTTTTAGCCATGATATACCAAAGGCTCTTGACACACTTGACAATCCTAGGTTACTACTCTAGTGGAGGTGTTTGGGCAAGGTGAACAGAGGGATGGATAGAGACCAAATATCACCCTAGGGTGCTACTGCATAGGATGGTTGGAAGATGGGCTGCTAGGCAAGGAGAACCAAGTAGAGTTGACAGTAGACAAAGCAAGATAAAAACCCAACATATTCACCTAAGCACAGTTTCTGGAAACAAAACATGTGAAGTTTGTGCTGCTCATTTTTATCAAGCCACACCAAAGCTGAAGAAGCATAAACTACCCTGCAGTTTTAGCCAGCAGCTCTCCTATCACAGGGATTGTTTACACTTCTGAGTGTGGCACAAGGAAAACCATCTAGTCAGAGACCAAACTTGTCCACCCTGAGATATGCCATTTGAGCAGAGAGGAGACCACACAATCTATCAACAAATTGTGACAGATAAATTATCAACTCTTCCTCCCTTATTTAGCTATTCATAGAGATTAAATGCATGTGACAACATATCCATCATACTGTGCCCATATTTGAATTCCATAACAAAATATACATAACAACACAGAGACGGCAATTTAAAGAACACAGAACAAACACAGCATATTTACAATTTCCAAAAACTTAAATGTACATGTAAGATTTTTAAAAAACCAAACACATGTACTCTTTCACCTCCTGAAGAAGATGGGATATGGCCACTGATTTCAATGAGGTCAGGTTTACAGTCAAGAAGGGAGGCTCACTGCAAGGTCATCAACTTTATGCACTGACAGTAACAAAGTTAAAAACATATGTATGCTTTGGTCATGTTCTCTTACAAATGTAATCACCTATTAAGTAATGCTGCCCTAACACAACAGCGAGTATAGTCCATTTGTAAAAAAATAAAAAAATTAAAATGGAAGTCAATTTTGAAATAGCATAAATTTACTGTAGCACTTTATTTTTAAAGGGGAGGGGAAAAAAGGGTCATCGTGTTTCCACTATTAACTCTTAAAGTGTGCAGACTAGCAAAATTCAATTTTCCAGGATGCTAAAAGGGATGAGGGGGGGAAGAAATCACACAGTATTTAAGTCATCTCATCTCCACATAAGTGGCTACAGCAACTATATAATGAAGACTTTATTTTTACTACCTGCTCATTACTTTTGAATTCTGAACCTCTGCCTCCACAAAGATTATCTTCATTATTGTTTGCACTCATCACACCGTTGCTTAATTCTGGCGACCTAATTAGGTTTGATCCATATCTGTTCCCACTGGGTTTTGTTGTTAACACTGAATCCATCTTGTTCAAATGTGGCACATAATTTTCATTTGACCCTCGAAAAGTTTCAGTGGAGTCTTCCAATGCCAAGTAATTGTCTAGTGTTTTTGCTCCAGCAATTGACCGATTTGGGCCTTTTAGCACATCAGCTGGTTTTGGCATTTCAGAGGTAGCATCAGAACAGTCTTCTTTGTGATCAGATGAAGTAAAACCTATCTTTTTACCATTAATAAGTGACATATCTTCTTCTAGATTCAAGCCAGACACCTGTGTGCATACACATGGAGATTCTAAATGAAGATCATCAACCTGGTGATTCTTTGGTTCTGTTTCTGGTGGACTACTAACAGCAAATGAATTAAGATTTCCCTTTGAAAAAGCAACCTCATTATTATTGTCTAGAGGTAATAACTCTTGTGTGAGGAAGTGATTTTTTCTAGCTAGTGGTCCACTGTTGGTTACAGAAGTAAAAAAGTTATTTGCATCTGCAGGTTCAAGTGGTAGCTTTGGGAAGGTTTTAATTTTTCTCAAAGAACCTTTCTTAAAAATGGCATCTCTCTCCAGGTCAAAACCACATGATTTCATATCCAAAGCAACACTAGCAAAACTGTCAGTGTACACTGCATATTCGTCCTCTTCTTTATTCTTTTTAGTTTGAGTTACAAGTTGGGAATGCTGAGTTTTCTCATTATCCAGATCAATCTGCATTTCCTTTACATCACCTTCTCTGCCAGTCACCATGGTAACTACAGAAGAGTTGTTATGACAGGTAGTCGTCACGTCTTCCGCTGCAGAAGAATCACCTGCTATGTAGTTTTTCTCATTTGAATATAATTTAGATCCCAAACTTCTCTGACACATTCTTCCCTTCCATATGTTATCACAGACATCTGGATGCAAAAAACAGATGCTTATATTAAATGTGTATTTAAGCCTTCTAATCTTTTCTAGCAAATCTTTAACTTGCTTTTTCTGCCACTACTGTTACATATCTTCAGTACATTACACAAAATAACTATGGACAAGTCACTCTGAATCATAAGGGACACCAAATACATTAATTATGTTAATTTAAGAGTGGTATGTCCCCTGCTCCCCACTCCTGATCTACAAATAATTAATTAACAATGACTTTTTGAACTCCAGAAAGGAACCTATAGCAGGAAAGCACACAAACAGTCTTTTAAAAGTCATTAGATATGTCAGGCATTTCTAGACTAAATCCATTTTAAGGTTACCTTGAGAAGCACCAAACGATTCAATTGAAAGAACTCTCCTTCCAACAGCAGACAGGCTTCGACAGATATTACTCGATGAAGCAATCTTAATTTTTTCTTCACATAATGACAAAATGCTCTAGAGGAAATTAATGTTAAATACTTATTAAATAATGAATAAATTTGTGAATTTTGACTAAAGGGAATCATGTTAACTCCCACAGTACATCTGAATTTATATGATGCTACATTGGAGGTCTTTCTTGCACTATTCATTATACTCTGTTTCTATTATGTGGCTGAATTAATTTCTCATTTTTTCCCATGGGCTACTATGAAATTATTTAATACAGTTCAAGTTTTAGCCTACAGTTAGAACACCAAGAACAACTGATAAAAACTATCTTAAATGTTATCCTTTTGAATAACATACTGAAAACAGGAAAAGCTAGAGTGCTGATTATTTTTTAAACAGCCAGTGATGCACTTGAGTGACACAGACAGAATGATTAATGTTTTTATTACTGAAATTACATTAAAAGTAAATCCTGAATCTTTTAAAAACTGCAAAATACAAGTATCTAGAAAGCACTATTCCCAACTAGAGAAAGCAATCATTACCAGATCACAAGAAGCAACAGTATTTCATATCACTAATCTCTACCCTGAGCGTCATTTGATGGCATTAGCACTGGTCTCACATGCAATTACCTACAGGTATTCACACATTTGAAAACCTGTCCCTTTGGGCAGGAAGTAGAAGGGAGCTGCCTTTCCAAATCCATCCCACTGTCTCCTCAGTAACTATTCCTAGATAAACACTGATGAGACCTCATACAGTGCTCTGACTTCTCCACTAACCTACTCAACTGCTCTTCTGCTACTTTGAGTGGAAAGAAGAAATTGGTGCTGTTGCTTCACATCAGATTGAGGAAGGACAGGAAAAAGGAAAGACAGGTATCCAACTGTGCTGGAGTCTAGCCAAATGCCTGGAAAAGCCTATGGGTTTTCCCTCCATATAGCTTCCCCAGCTCCCTTCCACCCAAGAAAGTTCCCAGTGGAAAAACAGAAAGAATACACTCTCAAAAGTGACCTTTATATATTACCCTAGACCAGCCCTGACACACACTATTTTTGGGTTGATGTAAGTAGTCAGCAACAGCTGACTACAGAACACTTGGAGACGATAGGGAGTGCTATACAATCCCTCTCCTGCCTATGCTCTAAAGGAAAAAAAGTGGAAATACAGCAGCTGATCAAGCAGGCTCTATTTCACGTATGGTCTCCTGCCTGGGCAGGCCTCAACCAGGGGGCCAAGATATAAAAATTAATCTATTAATTCTTCTGCTGCAGCACTCTTCCTGAAAAGTATTGATTACAGGTGCTATACCATTTAGAATAGACACTATCAGCTCAGGAAAAAGAAAAACCTACCAAAACAATCCACAAAAAAAAGCAGACAACAAAGATATCTACTCAAATAGTACTAAGCGTTGATATAGTTAAAGAAAAACTAGTTAGTAGCAATGCTTTGAACAACACTGCTTCAAACACACCAAGGAACAGGTTTCCTGAGGCTCCCTCCATCTTCTTCTTAAATGCAATCCAAGTATCATCCAAAGCACCATACAAATTTCACAGCTTAACACTTGTGCTCTTACTTCTAATGACTCTCTCTCTCTCTGTGAACTAAATATTACATGAGAAGAAACAGTTAATAAGAAAATTAGATCCACCTAATTCACCTATTCAGCCAACCTTCTTTACCTTTCTTAAATAAGAAAATTCCTGCCAAACACCTACATCTGCTTTTTAGGTTGTATCTCCACTGGAGTAAGAACAAAGATGCATTTCTGCTGAGTCTGGGAAAACCTAGACTTTCTTGAAAAACCTGAGCATATTGCATACAAAGACCACCTCTCTATTATGAGCACACACAGAAATAATTTTGTCAATTTTTTATAAACAGAAAATTATGTAGGGCTGTTTTACCTCTATATCTGGCCTATTTTCAGGATTCTCTTCTTGCATTTGTTCCAGTAGAGCCTGCAGATCTTGCCCAAATTCTGATTCTGTCTCAGGTTCTACTAGATATTCTATTGCTGCTTTCAGTGTTGCACCCAAAGAATAGATGTGTGCCTGCATGAAGTTACAAACAAAAAAAAACCAAAATCAAACAAAAAAAAAAAAAACACAAAAAACCAAAAAACAACCAAAGAAGAAAACATGAAATATGGCACCAATTCTCTCTGTCCTGCCACCAAAGCTGCAAGATCACACAGGACACAGCTTACATAGTTTTCAATTTTAACTTACAATGTAACAGTGTACTGGAAAGGTGGTTTAATTTAAGCAGGAGGAACAAAACCAGGTCAGTCCTGCTTTGGGGGATATACTTGTTGCAAATGAAAAGCAATAATCCTGTGTGGTCCTGCTAGAACTTTTTTCTTCATCAGCTATCAATATTACAAGTATTACATCAAATATAATAGATATAAAACTCAGATGCCTGTGTTTGTGCAAGAATTAAGATAGAAGC
>NW_008654456.1:0-20910 GCF_000695815.1 Acanthisitta chloris | reverse complement strand
GAAGTATTAATTTGACAACAAACTTTGTAAAGAGCAATATTTTCTAAGTGCTATCAAGCACAGAAAGTGAGCAGAAACAATACAGAACAATGCTACTTGTCTCTGAAGACACTTATGAAAGAACTTTACAAAATACTCCGTGTTTGCCACCTCTGCTTCTTGTAAAGCCACATCCTTGTGATGAGCTCAGTAAGAAAATTCTAAGACATCAAGTATTTCTTATAGTACAGAAAAATAAGAAAGAATGTTTGAATACAATTTCATTACATACAATTCAAACACCAGCTCCAAAAGCAGGACAGAAAGATGAGGAGCTTAACTTTAAGGGAACAAAAGAATTTGCTTTTGACAAATTTTCTTCATCCACATGAGGATGGATGCAAATATTATAGGACACAGGATCAGGAAGTGCAGAGCAACGTATTACCTCATCCCATTTTTTCCAACTAGTGATTTCTGTTCACAGTGGGGTATAACTCCATTTTCCTGTCCTGCTTTAATGAAGTTCAATGAATCTTTTCTTGTACAAGAGAAAGGGCAGTGTCCTACTGAATAAAGAAAGGTGGTTCCCTCCCTCCCTCACACACACACAGAAAATGTTTTTCTGTTGAGATACCTCTTTCCTTTGGCATGCAGGAAAACTAATTTTGAAGTTGACCATTTCAAGCACCACAGCTTGTCATTAATTTCTATACTAAAACATTTATTGAGAACTTCAACATATTTTTCAGCTTGAAACTTTCTTTAATGTAAATCCCCATTTTGCCTTTCCCCTCTCCCAGCTCCTCAAACATGACCACTGTCACCCCCACAAGAAAAAGGGGAAAGAAAATCCAGCTATTCAATCAATTTCCTGAGCTGGCAGTAAAAATGGTTAATCCATAAGGTTATCCAATGCATCCTCAGAACTGGAGCAATGAGATGAGTTTGCAATCATCCACTAGGTGGGGCGTTCCCCAAGCAAATCTGCTTCTACTGATGGCACTGTTAAGGGAGAAAATTTCACTCTGGGAAAGGAGAGCAAGATGGTAAATGCAATAAATAAAGCAAATTCATAAATATGAAACATCTAATTCTCACTAGAAGGGACTGCTCTCAATGAAAACAATCTTGCAAGCAAGCTAAGGATTTTTCAGTACGCTGTAAGGAGAGTAACAAATACAAAAGGGCAGCAAACAATTGTTTTTCTTCTGGAAGACAAGTAAAAACTGGTACTGTATTGGCAGTTAGGAATTTTATTCAATAATTCAGAGCATTTTTGTCCTTAATTTCTGAAATAAACCTAATGCTAACCTACCTGTTTTAAATCTAGGCAAGGAGAATAACTTTTTGAATTGTAGGAATTTTGCACTACAGGATAATTAGTAGCTGATAAATAGCATTTCCAGAAAGATCCAAAAGAACAAACTAACAAGCCCAAATCAACCTCTTCACAATTCCTAAAGACGTTCCTGAGTTAAAGACTGTCACTTGTTACAAAAATACATAGACTGTGCCAGCAATACTGTGCTACAGTATCAGCTTCCAAAAGGATAGGGGGAAAGGGAGGAAGTCACATTAGGAAACCAGATGTCCAGATTTGGTCTTACAGAGTACATACACTCTTAGCCCAAGTTAGCAAACATAAGAACTGTAGGTAAATAATTATTGTATGGATCATTGGGAAGACCATGATGTGAATAATGTGCCCTGTAAAAATGACAATGGCAACACAAAGAAAAGATGTTTGAAAAGACTCACAAGTATGAGCTGAGATCCTGCAAGCTCCTTTCAGTAACATGCTAAGGGAGATAATGTATTTCACAGAAAAATGTGAAGGTCATCATCATACCAGTAGCTTCAAATGAAAATAACTTCTAATACTAGAGTGGTTTCCAAAATACAAAGGCATAACAAGACACAAAAGTAAAAGATAAAAAATACCTCCCCCCAAAACTAAACCCCAGAAAGCTCCAAGCTGACACACCAAGTGTGACAGAGACACTGTTTTATTAGTGCCTGACAGTACTAAAGAACTAAACTTCCATAGGAGCTCATATTTGCAGAGAAATACTATGGAAAAAAGTCGACAAAAGAGCTTTTGACTAGCAACTGCATAAGCATTTAGCATATTGCAATTATGAATAATGTCCATTTACTTTCTGTATTGGGATTTCACCAAGGTCAGAAATGCAGGTCTTCTGAAGAACCAACAAAGACAGACCATAATATAAAGAAAGCTTCCTGTAAAATACTTCTGACTAAATAACAAGCTATGGGAATTGAGCAAGACAACTCTTGGTTTTGCCATCCACACTTGACCCTTATTTTACCTTGTATTTTTTCCCTTTTTTTTTTGTGGAGATTGCACAGATATAGACGCTTCCACCCTCTCACAATTCAAAGCATTTAAAGGTTCTGTAAAGCTTCAGTGTGATTATAAAACTCAAAGGAGTTTCTTTTTATAAGAAAATTCAAGGTAATGGTTGAGAAAATTACTACTGGGAAAAAACATTTAATATTTACCTATGTCATTTTTGCTATGTACTCACTCTAAAATGCACTATTTTTATGCAAAAGAAAGTCAGACAGTAATATTCTTCAGCAAGAAAATGAAAGGGAAATAGGCCTATTATTTTTAATACTTTCCTTCATTACAAAGGGACTAAATGCCTTTTTGCATAAATGTAATTACTGGAAGGTACGGTATTAAATATTAGCTTTTTATTCATTTGGCAC
Source organism: Acanthisitta chloris (assembly GCF_000695815.1). Taxonomy (NCBI): domain Eukaryota; kingdom Metazoa; phylum Chordata; class Aves; order Passeriformes; family Acanthisittidae; genus Acanthisitta; species Acanthisitta chloris. The sequence goes on along the minus strand of NW_008654456.1, from coordinate 18,192 downwards.
TCTGGATGTGTAGATAATTAGTCTGCAGAATGTGCTAAAAGCACTAAACCACTATAGACTACTCACAAATCATACACTCCAGCTTGAACTGGTAGCAAATGCTGGAAGAACATTTCCTACAGAAGCTGTAAGTGCAGACTGTCCCTTCTAACTACAGTTGCTACTTAACCTTGACTGAAAAAATTATTCCCCAAAAGAACTCAGAAAAAATGGGGACCAAAATGTATCTATAGGTCATAATTTCTCACAGCTGAAATTCGCAGATATTTCAACTCTCAAATTGCCTTTTAATTTACCTAACAAGTGAAAACTTTCAAGTTGTAATGTTGTTAGGCAAACATCAGGTCACCAGTTTATATCACAAAATACAAGCAAAGCTTCATACATGCATTCATCTAAAAAACAATACAACATGAGGAGAAATGAACCAAGCAAAATCTAAACACTTGGACAGAGCATGCATCACACATACTACGGCTGAGTGTTATCTAGTCCCAACATTTTACGATGTTTTGGTTTCTTGTGACTTCTATTTATATCATTCAGTTTGAACTGATGAACACTACCTAGTACATCAACCTAATCTCAGATTTATAGTTGCAGGCTTTTTCCCTGTAATGGCTCATGACAACTGTTTAATCACCATGAATTTGCCTAAGCTTTATCCACAAACAACCCTTTCGCATCTATGTTTTGCGGCAAGAATTTCCACAGCTTACTGCATAACAATGTAGTATTTCCTCATCGAGTCCACTCAGGTACATCTTACTGTTGCCACCTACTTCTTCGTTTATGAGGACTGACAAATACTCGCTCCACGGCTGCTGCAACAAACTACTTCACAGACTTCTAGCAGAGCTTCTCCCTCAGAACATTCTTTTCCAGCCTAAACAGTACTATTTGAAGTAATTGCTTCTTTTATGAATGCTGTTTCACCACATGGTCCTGGAAATTTATTTTACTGCTAATTTTGGCAGGTTGGTCACTAGTCTATTCTGACACTCTTATTTGAGCCAAATCTTTGACAACTCCCCATAGAGAAGAGTTGCACTCTATGAATGTACTGAAGGTCCTACAAGATTAAAATGTGTTCAAAGAAATTGATCAGTTTTTCACCTATGGTTTTCTTTGAAAAACTCGTTTGTATCTTGTTCATCTGCAAACATTTCAGACTTCGGGCAAAATCTCTGTGTTTCGATAGATTAGAAAAAAAAATCAGTTTCTTAGTCTTTTGTATGCTTTTTGCACACTTTTTGACAAACATTTTTTAAGGTTGTTGTGGGTTTGGTTCTTTAGGTACTCTTTGACAGGAGATATATTGTTTAAAAAAAATGAATCTTACAATATATTTCAGCAGTCTCTGTGCTACCTGCAAACACTTTAAAGAGCCATATGTTTCCATATACTATGGTGACAGTTGTCCATAGACTAACTTGCCAGTATCTATAGCAGTAACTGATTTGAAAAGCAATATGGCAAATTCAGAGAGGGGGAAAAATAGTCAGAATACAAATTTTTCTACTGAACCTCAATACAGTTTCAAGAAGCTGCTACCTTAACTACTCTAGTGAAGACTGAGATATCTTAAGCTACAGACAACTACCTTTGTAAACATTAATTTCACTTTAGGAAGTCACGCGAAGATGAACATACACAGACGCTTGACCAAATTTAAACCATGCCATGTGCATGAAATTATTCATGTGTTTGCAGAGTGAGGACACATCTCACTTTCAGGCTCCCTTAATGACAGAGATCAGGATCCCAACACAGATGCATAGCACACCAATTGCCTCCTCTCCTGCATTACTGCAGAAGTATAATTATGACAGGTAAGGAAGAACATTGCAATAATGCTGCTAAAGACCTCAGATGATGTTAGGTAACAGAAGTTTAACTTTAAAGCTTCTTGAACAATGCTATTATTTTAAAACTCCCTTTGAAACAGAGTTTCATGTGTCACAGCTCTCCTTATGATTTAGCAGTCATTAACTTCCTTACTTTTAAGTTACCTGCCATAGGTAATTCACTTATCACTTAATTAAACTAACACAATTTAGTCCCTGTGGGCATAGAAACAAGGAAACCTGGGAAACAGTTTTATGCATGCTGAGCAGACTCGCTCAGTTTTCTCTCGATCATGTAAGATTTTTTTCAAGCTATAACAAATACGATGTTATTCATAGTTACTGAAGTTATTTATTATAAAACCTAAATTCTTTTTATCTTAAACCTAAGAGATGGTGCCTGCTGGTAAGTCTGTCAGTCTGAGTAATGCATTCACACCATTCTGTACTGAGTGATGCTTATTACACATTTTGGAGCTAAAAACCTGAATTAAAACACTTCTGGTTAAAAACACTATGGGTCAATACACTAGAATAGCATCTCAGCTGTTTTACCATGACGTGAATCAATGATGGTAACCACTTAAGTCTTCTTTGAAGTAATAATCTACATAGATATTTTTCTATTTTTTTCCTGCAAGAAACATATGTAAGATGAACTGCAAATGTAAAAAGCTGGCCAAATGCTTCTGAACTTACCCACTGCATAGAAACTTGTTAAAGACAACATTTGAAACACCAATTTTCATAGAGCAGCTGCAGGTGAGAGAAACAGCCAATAAATAGGTAGCTCTAATTGTATACATCAGGAAAGTAACCAGAGGAAGGTAAGCTGGAGGAATTCTGGGGGACCCGAGGGCAGGGGCAGAGAGTTGGGGCTGGTTTCAGTTTGGTGGGTTTTTTTCAGTTTGCTTGTTTCATAGGGGAATGTTTTCTGCAGAAGTAAATCTTGCTCCTTCTCTACTCAAGTACAGAAGTCTTATTACAGCTGAGAGAATGGAAGAGAGGTTTGGTTGGATCTTTAGATTGGGTTTTTTGAGGGGGAAGGGAGGGTTAGCTTTGCTTTTTTTTTTAACTTGGTGAAAGGGGTCAAAAGTTTAAGAATCCTGGAGTATCTATATACTAAGATTTATAGAAAACCTGCTATGAGGTTATCTAAGAAAACCTAAGTCACACTGGATGCCTTTCCCAGGTGACACTATCCTCAACTTCAAAAACATGTTCTCAATTATTCCTCTAAGGTTTTTTTGAAATGCTTCAAATAAAGAGAATATGTAAGTGACAACCATTTTGTCACAATCCTGAAGGCTCTATTGACTAAATCTCAAGCAACCTAATAATTCTATGACCATCCAGTTCACAACAAAAACTTAACTAGTCTTCAGATTTTATCCAGAGATGAGGAGGCTGTCCAATCTGCCAATTACTTGTAAGTCAACAGGCTCCTGAACAGTAGTATTTATGAATGTTGTCACACACTGGTGAAATGGCTCTATTTTCAGTTCATGAAAATGGTAAAAATTAATTGACATTGTTCCAGGGAATATAAAGTCTTCAGATCCAGTGTACAACGATCATAGAACTTTTAGTGACCTGAATATCCATGTAAAACAGACATAAAATTAGCAAAAGAGAAATATATTGATATTAAGTAATGATAAGGAAGAATTTTGCTGGAGGTCTCCATGCTGCTTTTAAGAGTTCACACTTACATTTTTACAGTATTTTCAACCATTCTAAAGCATTAACTATGGAAATAAGTGGAGAGAGCCAGAGAAAACTAAGTACTGCCAGTAAAACCGGTATGGTGATGCGTCAACCAAAGAAATGAGCTTGAATGGGCAACACCACAAACTGACAGATAATTATATCAGGACTAAAGAAGACAACTTCATCCATAGCTGAGAAAGTATCAGTACTAAACAGAAGGAGCTTCTGTGGAAGAGCTGGAAACAAACAACTGATCCAAAACATTTGTATGTCTTTAACATTAAGGAGCCTAGAGTTTTATGACACTGTACAAGCATACCAGGAGAAAGCAATCTGTTCTCTTTTCCATAGTTTCATGTTCAAGATGGTGACTATCAGCAAATTTATTCAACACAGCTCCTCAGGCTTCTAAAAATGTAAACTTCAACTGCCACAGGAACCCACTGTTTTATGACATGAAGTCCTTTATTCACTCCCAATCCTTTGCTCACAAAACCAAAGTTCTCAAAGATGATAATTTAAAAATGCTTTTGTACATCTAGGGATAATCTTTCCCAACTGTAGGAAAAATACCTAACTTGGCTTTATTAAGGCCTTCTTACAGAAATCTTATCATCAAGTGAAGAAGATACCTAAAATTTTACATATTTTCATTGACCAGGTTACCTGTACAGTAATTTCTCTTCTGAGGATATGTTTCTGCCTAGGAGACAGACTATTTCCAATGAAAGTATGTCAGTCTGAAAAGTTGTTTCAGATTTAGAGGCAAAACTGTAAAAATACTGGCAATATGTTCAAAGAGCCTGCTAGAAAACACCAGTATGACAACTTTGCAACCACAACTTCAGAACTAAACAGCAAGTTTTTGAAGTAATCAAATTATAAACTTTGATAAAGTATATAACTTTAAGGCATTAAAAGAAAAAAAACAAACAAAAAAAGACTGCTGTAAAAATACCATTAACCCCATTCTTCCTTTTGTTAACTGTGTTAACTTTGTGTAAAGCAACTAAAGGGTGCTATTTGTGCAGCACTAAGTTCCTGAACAAAACCTCGATGGGACGATGACATACAAGCAATAGCAGGAGGATTCCATTTCCTCTTCTATAGCACAATGAAGGCATAGGTAACCAAATTAAAGTAATTTATTTTTGTCACTGAAGAAAAAGACAGCTTTAAATAACACTCAGAAGATAGAACGGTTTAGACTACAGGAGGAGATCAGTTACTATTTGCAGATGACAAGCCTTGCTGCTGTTAGACAGCATTAGTCTCAAGGGGAGGCTACATGAAGCTAAGGCAAAGATAACTCAAGAGAAAATGTACCACGTTTCAAAAGGCTTGCTTCCCCCATCAGATAAACACAAAACCAAAAACCCCTGTAGGAGAACACATAAAAAGTTTTCTTTTTCCTCCTACATTGAGAACTAGAGAAAGAACAGAACTGTAGAGATTATCTGACAACATTCAAAGCTACTGCTTTCAAAGACCATGAAAGTCACAAAGACAAGACCTCCTTCATACCGTCTGCTATTTTGATTTGGGAGAAAGATGAAGTCTTTCATATGTAGAGAAGGACCAACAGCTGAGACCTGAGCACTAGGTTAGTAATGATCAGCTATTGAGATGTATTTCAGCGTCAAACTGTCAGCTCAGTTTTCTTCAGTAGGACTGATATATATATATAAAAATGTATAGACATACATATATAAATGTACCCTGAACCTTTTTTCATCTGTTCCATAGAACTGTATGTTTCATTCAGCACTTCAACCCATGCATTTATATCCACATAAAATATTTGTATGTATATGGTATATATCAATCCAATTGCCTTGCCACATTTCCTAAGAACAAGCTGTATGAATCTAGTTTTCAAAAACAATATAATCCATTTTAGCTTGTCTTTTTTATTTGTACTAGTTATACCACTTTGTGTAGAATTGTTGATTTTTAACATTGTTCAAACACTTGGACTTTTTTTTATATACTCTAAACCAGCTATGACCCACTGAGACCTGTGAGTTCACAGCCATGACATCCTAGCAAAAGGCAGCACTCAGACTCTTCTGGTTCCAATTCTCTCCCAGGGGAGAGATCAGCATAACCCACTCCTGTCCTGATAGGTAAATGTAAGAGTAAGTTCCAGATGAGAAATCAGAGAAGTGCAAACTTCATTTTCTTCCCATTCTCTGTCCTCTTACTTCCTCCTCGTCTTAAAGGTAGTATTTAACTCTGTATGACTTTTTAAATTTTTATGTCTGAAAGGTTTTAATCCTGCTGCACACTGAGACTTCTGAACTACTCCATTTTATCACCTCTAAATAATGGACTGAGTCATTAACAGAAGCATTATCCAGTCTCCTTTTGAGAAAAAAGAAAAGACAAGACTGAAAATTCACTGATTTCTGTTCCAGAGGTTCACCAGAACAAGCAAAACTGAATAGCCATATTATTAAAAAACTATAAATGCAAGTTCACACATGGCAGACACTGGTCCTTCATCTCACTGCAAGTTCATATCTTAGAAATGTGGAGTTCCACATCAATGAACCTCTGTGTCAGACTCAATGGCAGTTTTGTGGTGCAGACAAATAGCTATTTGAAACTGGTTTGAGACAGCCAATGTTTTTAACCTGAGGCGATTCTGTATTGTAGTGATAGGAGTAAGGCAATTAATGAGCTCACCAATGTTTAACTATTTCTGTTGAGCCTCCCATTGGTCACATTTCACAAGTCTGTAGTGTCCAGGGCAAGAAAATGAAATAGGAACTGTTTTCATTAGGAAAAAGGATAAGCATTTCCTATTTAGAGGAGAGAATCAGGGCAAATTTTAAAAGAAGCCTCAACACATTTTTGCATCTCAGTCCCTTGTTTTTCTTGCTGCTCTTTACAGTAGCACCTGAGTAAAACATTACAAAATCAGAGGCTAGTCTTTATACCTAAGTTGCTTCTAACTGACTTCTAGTTCAAGATTCAATGCGAACAAATAAGCAGTCAAAACTTGCTACAGCAAATTTAGACACAACTTCCAGCTTAGAGGAAAAGCAGAAAGTGAGATCTTGCCATCAATGCAGGCAAGTGACAGCTTCAGTCATCTGAAAGCTATGACTGAGCACAGCCACATCACATCATTTGCATCTGCATTAAGAATAAAAGTGAACATGATAATAAGTGTACTGTACAGAAATTCACCTTTTTTTGAGTTACAGTATGGATCATAACTCTAAAGTTTATCTCCTGTTCCCTCTCTCTTTGCAGCACTAATTCTTAACAGTGCAGTTACTAGGGTATGATAGTAATAGAAGCCTGTAAGGAGACAGAAAAGTTAGAGGAAAAAAAAATAACACACGAACAGACACCCAGGATATTCTTTGTTTTAGTTCAGTGCTGTCCTAGAGACCAACAGAACCTGTTTGGCTGCCTTGACCGTGCACTGCAACAACATTTACACCAGGAAGACGAGGACATAACAGAATTGCCCTATTAAATGCCACTCCAACCACTTAGTTAGCAACACATTGATTTATGGTCTCTTGAGACCCTCAGAAACTGCAATCCTTCCTCCAGCCTTACAGGCTGGAACTGTGGCAGCACTAAAGTCACCAGCTGGAAAGTTCACCAACACTTCACTGTCAGCACCAAAAGCCCCTTTCACCGCTACTTCCTTCTTAACCATGTTTCTCTAAGAAGTCTATTCTATACCTGACACTGAAGCTGACAACTCCCTGAAAGGTTAGTTTTCACCTTCCTACTCTCAACAGTAATTGAAGTTTGTGTTATTATTCCCATTTTACAAATGGAGAGCAGGTCAGGAGACATGGCACAAGTCTAACATGAAGTACATGAAATCAATTACTTTTCAGTCCTGTGCACTGCCACTTGGACAAAGCTTTAGACCTCTTGCTATTTGAAATTCCAACTAGAAACTGAAATTTTTTAATAGTGTTGTTTCAGATACCAGGACAGTAATGCGTTTCAGTTTGCTTCCTGTATCTATTACCCTTGTGTGCCTGTGAGTGCCAGCTAAGTTTAGTAACTAATTAGGCTGGAGTCACAATTCCATTAGAGGTCTGGATCAGTAATTCACCAAGCAGGAAACAAAACATCTCTTGTTGAAATAACTGTGGCTTTAATAGAAGGATTTTAAAATTTTTTTCCAAAAAACGTTTAAAGAGGAAGAAGTCAACCAGTAGCCATACAAACCTCATTGTCTGCTTCCATTTTAGCAGCCACAAAAATGGGTCACGCTCAAATCAAGCGAAACCTTTGGCTGACACAACTATTTCACATCAGCTGAGCTCTGACACTAGATTAACAGCTATCAAAAATCATCCTGAATATAATCAGTAGTTCCGTAACTAGTGGTTTTTCTTTTCATTGAAATTAGACAATACAAACACTATTTTCCATTGTTCTAAACAAAGCATACCAACCAGCTGCAGAAACACTCCAACAAAGAGCAACCAACTAAGGTCATTATCAAGGAAGGTGCAAGCATTAAGACAAAAGACCTGACACTCCTGTAAACAGGCAGCTTACTGTAACAGTACAAAGAATCTCATAATACTGAGACAGCACAAGGGTCCAGGGACGACTCAGATAGATCGATATAAACCAGTGCTATTCTGCAATTGCATAGCAGAAGGTTACAACAGAGGTGAGGGGATAGACAAAAGTATCAATATCTCTGGAAAAGAGAAGAACTCGAAGTATTAACATCAAGAAGGAAACAGCCAGCTTGGAAAGATTACAATATTCTAAACCCCTTGTAACAAGTACATAAGGATTAACCTGCCGTAGGTCTTGAAAACTGCAAAAGCAAGCACAGATCAGCATGGAATCCTTGGCAAAATTTGGCCTGGTATTAAAGTACTTAAAAATTCAACCAAACTCTACAAACTGAACGAGGTAAAGCTTTGAAAGTTCCACAAATAGTCTGAATCCCACAGCTGTCGGACAAAATTCACACGAATCCCAGAGTAAAACAATACATCTCTGCCTCAGTGCAGAGAAAAGCCCTAGCTTTTCAGTCTTGTGCACTGCTCTCCCTGCTTTGCAAGGCTAGATAAAGAAATAATAGCAATGTACAGAATTCAGTGCACCCAGCCCTTACCCCACTTCACAACAGACAATTGACTTCCTTCCACACAAATGAGTACCTTCATGTATCTTCACTGACCTTTGCAAAAGGAGTAAAAGGGCTAATGTTCAGAGCCACTCCTGACTCAAACAGTTTTCACTGACTGTTTGTGCTGTGCTTAGTATTGGCATTCACTGGGGCTTAACAGGCTTGTACGTACTGCTGAAAGCGAAGAGTTAAATAATAAATCTGTACACAGATGAATTTTATCCAAGAGGGATACAATGGCCTTGTATACCAGACAGAACAAAAATTTCAGGTCACTTAGTAGCCCCACAGGCTTCCCAAATCCCTATTTCACCTTGTTCCATATCCTTGGTCTTTGAACCTCTTTCATACATTTGCTACATGTATGCAAGTTCGGCAACTCCAAGAGCAGGGGGGAAAAAGGGTTTGGGAAAATAAAAGTTTGCCAAAGGACCAAATAATTTCACAAATCTTATCAGTGTTTCTGTGTCAAGTCTTGGAAGCTTAAGGGATGGAGAACATATTTATGTAAAATCTTAAGTCCAGCTTCAGAAGCACAACAAGAAGAAAGAAACAAAAAATAGTTACCTTTGGGTCTTGTTTTCCTCAACCACATCTGAATATAAAGGCTCCTACAGTTGCCAAGTTTACATGCAATACAGGCAACCTTTTCACCACCCCTGAGTTGCACTGGCTCCCTGTCCACAAACTAAGACTGAACAAACAAACCAGAAGGGGCTGGGGCAGGGTGGGGGGGAGGGTAGTGAACACAAAAATCACTAGAGCTCTGCTGGCCTATATATAAATACGTTAACAAAGCATAGAAACAAGAAGTGTTGCATCTCTAACCTTCAAAGATTGTACTACTTCATATTTTGCTACCCTTCCTGCTTCACCATTCTCATTTCACATGTAGTACTACACAGTTCCAAGATTCATTTATCCTCTCTCCCCCACCCCCAAGAAAACACAGAACTATAAGCACAACTATGAAGGCTATAACTGTGAAAAGTAAAAGATATTTGTATTGAATGATAAAGAATCAGATTTTTTATATACCTTGAATAGAACGTGTTGCTAATTAAAGCATTTGAATTATCTAAGAACACATGCCAGAAATAATAGAGTATTAAGAAAAAGGATATTAAGCAAGCAATCACTCCTGCTGCATGCAATGAGATGGTTGACTTGGGAGGCTAATGAATTAGTATAAACAATTTAAATCTGATTTGATTTAACAATGTAGAGCATTTGTGCATTGCAAAGCAACATATAGTAATTTGTTTCTTCATTAAATCAAAGATAAAATTGCTGATTACCCTTTCCTGAATTATTTTACTGAAGAAGATGGCAAATTATACATTTAGTTATAAATGTTCATGGCTAGTCCCCAGACAAGCAAATGTAACCAGTGAAGGATACCAGTGAACATAATACAGACCAGCTGTGGTTTATGGCAACACATTATTCAGCCAAAATAGATTCTCACATTTTAACAGTTAGTGAACAAATGTTTATAGAGAAAATTAATATAGCATTTTAAGTTTACTTCTTATTTCCACAAAACATATCTAAACAGCACCATTTACTATCCACATTCTTTAAAATATTTAAAATTACATGTTGAGAATGCTGAGCACTTGAAACTGCCAGAAGTACTAAAACTATTAAACCCCTCTCTATTTTACAGATAAATTTATGAACTTGCCTCAAAAGTGTTACCGGTGATATCAAATTCTGGTGGAACAAAGGCACCCTCAGGATCATCTTTCAAAGCAAAGGGAAACATGGCAGATTAGAAATTATAGTCTTACTTGTTTAAAAGAAACACAACAATTTGATGATACAAAATTACAAATAATACAAATTTAATGATGCACTCATATCTGACACAAAAGAAATTGTACATAGTAGTATTTTGGTTCACTCCTATCTGTACCAAGTACTTGTTATCCATGTTTCTAGTACTGTAAGTAAAATAAAGTGCTGTTTTCAAACTTTCTGCAAGAAGACACCAGTTTTCCTACTTAGAAACAAAACAGATTAAACATCCACCAAGAAACATATTCACCATGTCTAACCACTTCTTGTCTTCAGACATTTATGTTCGGACCAAGTTATCACCTAAGCTGGTATGGCTCACCTGTAGCCTACAGGTTTGACTTGATTAACAGGACACTTCCAGTCACTATTTTCCATTGCAGACTTGGGTGATAAGGGTTCAAGCAACAAAGCCAATCTGAACAGCTAATTGCTTCTTCATCTACAGGCTAGCTTAGAACTTTGACCTTTCTGTTTAGTTTGGTTTACTTACGATGAACGAGTTGAGGAAGCAAATTCCCCACGTGTGCTGCTTAACAGAGAAGGAAGCTACTGCAACAGCCACTTCTGAGTGAAGAGGTGGAAGGAAGAAAAGAACATCTTAAGAGAGACTGATGTTGCTGCTGCATCCAAGCAAGTATGTAGTATCACACAGTACCAATGTCACAGGAACCCAGTAAAGAACACCAAGGAATTAAACAAAGTGTATGACTAAAAACATGCTGTTCACATACATATTCAACTCACCTAGACTATCCTTGTGAGAAACTAATGATGATTGAGATAATTTAAAAGCAAAGACTATTTTCTTTCTCAATAAGAATTAAAAAATGGCATGCTCAGAGGCACTGGTAGCACAGTCACCATAGCTTTAGTTTTCACAGAACTTGTGTCTGTATTTCAGAAGTAAATGCAAAGGTCTTTTATTGTGAAGACATTAGCAATGTATGGACCAATGATACTAGCTAGATTACTAGAGGATTGTTTGTACATATTCATATATTGCAGCTACCTGGCAGGACTGACTATCCAGATGCCACTAACTGATTTAGAGCTCCTTATGATATTCCTGATTCTACTTTCCCACTGAAAAAGAGGGTTACACAGCTAATTTTGCATTCCTAACCTCCCCAGAACATTTTTTCCTGATATTTGGGGGGGACCGAAGGGGAAATGAACCAATGGACAGATGTTTTGCTCCCCCTTCTCCCTCATCCCCAGACTACTGCTCCTTCTTTTCATCTCCTCACTACCTCTTCCATTCCTTTCACTAGAACACTTTAAAGGATGTACAAGTATGTAACTTTTAGCGCTGGTAAGGCTTACTGTATTCTTTTAATATAATGTTTGCAATGGAAATTTATTTGCTCTGAAGAGACAAAAAGATACCAGACCCCTCAGCAGAACATCCTCGAGCACCACAGAACCTGCAGTAAGCAGAACTTGCTGCTAAAACAGGGACAACAGGCTGTTCATTTGCCCGCACTGGCAAGCAAATCCAGGTTTAATTTTCTTCTGGAAGAATAAATCCATAGATAAGAACTACAGGGAAGCAAAAAGGACAACCTCCCTATGTAACAAACTGTATTCTAAACAAATAGTAACAAGGCCTGACGGAAAGGGAAAGACAAAGAGCCAAAGACACAGTTGAGTGTCTGTGAGAGGAATAGAATATATACATAACGTTTTGCATTCCTAGGGAAAACACAACTTTCTTTAAAGAGAATTAATGAAAAGTCTCTTCCTTGGAGACTAACACAACTTCAGGGAACTAAATCATTGTATATTTGCTTTGCACAGGAATTTGTTATCCCACATTTTAAGCACTTGAATACAGCAAATTCCTGGATCAATTGTTTGCCAGCTATTCAATTAGACTAAAACATTTAAGAAGAAATTGATTTTTTTTCCTTTCCCAGCTGCAAGCAAAGATCTTAGCTGAGGAGCATTTTTCATCCACTAGATTTATTCTCTTCAACAAGTCTTTCATATACCCCTACTTTATACAGCTTCTTTTTCTTTTCTTTTTTTTTTTAATTCCAAGTTATGACAAGCTCCTTAAAATAAAGGAAATGATTCCACATTACCCTATTAACACAGAACTAAAAGTTGACTCCCATGTACCTGAGGAATTTAATAACAAATATCACAATAATTACAAAGATATATTTTCATAATTACATTTTATGATGTTACATGTTTATTTGAAATACCATCTTTAATTCTAAACAAGGCAACAAATATTCATTTGTTGCAGTTAGCTCATTTTTTTTCTAGTATGTTTTCTAACTACTGTGATCTAGATTTTGACTAAAAGAATAAACACTTTTTCTGACAGGTTTAAAAATAAAATAGGTTAAAGAAAACCCAATAAAACATTGAATAGTGTGTATAAAGACTAAAATGGCTCTCCTAGTAATAAGCTGACATAATTATAAAAGGACTATAGAATAAGAGCTGTTTGGGGTCTTTTTGTTGTTCCATAAAATCATTAAGAGGCTCAAGACTCTTCATCTTGAGATAATCATGTGAAAAGGGAACAGCAACAATAATATGCTTTTTTGTCTATGCTGAAACCATAATTTTTCTTGGCTAGACCTGTTCACCTGCTGCAATATCTGAAGATCTTATGTTCTACTACAAACTGTATTTTAACATATTAAAATTCATTTCTCAGTCCCCACACCTGCCAAAAAAATCATGCCTAAAAATCATGGCTAAAAAAAAATAATTTTTTATTCAATATAGTGCATTTAAAAAAAAAAACTAAAAAAGCCTTTAGTGAAGACAGTGCTTTCCTTTCTAAGAGTAAATCTGCACTAAAATTGCCCCATTCTTTATGGCCACAATCACCAAGATACAATGAATATCAGATTTCTCTAAAAATAGAACACATCTATGAAATCAGAAGATTGGGAAGAGACTAAGGACAGGTTGTATATAGGTAGAAACTTGTGTGAACAGATAAACAAATACATAATCTATAGTGTTTTAAATGGGTATAAATAAGATTTGTCACCTGGGTAAGTCTCAAAATAACTAGGAAGAATCTTCTAAGCAAACTCATAAGCACCTTTGTTCACCAATTACAAAACTGATCATGTAGTTCCACATGGACCTATACTCACCCATTCTTAAATAAGTTTTTATTTTATCTTTATTTTAATTGTAAGTCTTAAAAATGGAATGTAATGTTTTACTGCAGTTTCTGAGTTTCCATAGTTCTAAAACAAATGGCCTGGAAACACAAATACTTACCACTGAGCTGTTCCATGAAGCATACATTGCCATTGGTGTTAAAAGCCAAAGTGTCAGGAGTGATGCAAAGTGTCTGGAAGATTGTGGAATGGGCAATGCTCTTCAGCGAATGGCAACACTCCAGGCAAACTGCCCAAATATCTTGCTCAGTAAGACAGCTTTCCCGCAGTGACAAAATATCAGCAAGGGACACATTCTCCTGCCAAGATACAAATTAACAAATTACCCTGGATTTCATGACACTACTTTGTGTATCATAGATTACATTTGACACAATTGGCTATGAGGAATGTTTCCAGCAAGTTCTCAGACCTTCTAGGACACTGATTAACACCCCAAGATACACCAAGCACATGACTTTGCTCTTAACACTGAGAGTGTTTTAAGAACCACAGTTAACATGAACAAAGGTATCACAGGATGCTAACATAAAAAATTACTTCCTGTGGGAGATATGTAAGTTATATAAACACTGCAAAGTTAGGGAAACAGTTCACTTCAAGGTAAAAACAATGAGACTAAGTTAAACATTTTGTTTCACCCATGCCTTCCTTAAGCTCTCCCAGGTGCCTTTGGATAAACTACTTAAAAGTTCTCTTCACAGCACTTCTCCCTACCATCTGTGAACTGGGAAAAGGTACCCCCTAAATTTGCCTGGCTTAAGAATGATGCTGCTGTTAAGCAGTGTAGATCACTTAATAAACATTTAAAACCCAACAAGCCATAGGAAAAGTTATACTTGGACTTAAAGCCAAACACTTTGGTTGTCCTAAGCCTCTCCATGACACCCAGAGCTCTTAGTGATCAAAATAGCTCACGGACTTAGTTTCCAGGTTACTGTCCTAAACTGTAAGTCAACTTGCATTGACCCTCTATTATCACAGTAAGTCTATGAAGAGTTCAGTTCCAAAACAGTGTCTCTCTGATGTGGCTTTTCAGGTCAAGATGCTAAAAAAAAAAAAAAACTTGGCTCAAAGCAGTTAGACTTTATATGGACATTTTTTAGAATACAAAGCTAATACATTGCCCACAGCTACAGAAGTTTTTATCAGCTTTAAGGACTGACCAAAATAACCCAAACAAACAAAACAGCAACTCCATCTATAAAGAAAAATAAGGGAACAAAAAGAGAAGTATCTAGAGAAGTTACTTTGCATCAGATCTATAACCACTATCAATAACATGGTATTTTCTCATTTGTAAGTAAAGAATTAAGACTAGACTATGCTTTATAATGATATTAAATATACCCTGAATGGAACGTGCAGCTGCACATTACTTAAAATACAGAAAAAAGGTGCCATCAGCAAAAGAGAGTGTGAAGTAACTTACAGCTCAGAAAACTGTAGTGGTTTCAACTTTTAATCCCGTGGAAAATACAGTCATAACTTTATTTACATACTTCAGTACTGGAGAACATCAATGATATTTGGATTGCTATATACAGAAGGAGTTAACAGTCTGTTAACACGTCTTTCAGATAATTAAGCATTGAACTCCTAATATCTTTCAAACAAGGACCAAACCTTAGTCCACAAACATACTGTGCTTTTAGGCTAATGTATAATGCTTAATAAACAAGTATGAGGTAGGAAATAAAGCACACTCACTGTTATTTGGGAAACTTAACTTATCTTTTGAACACTCCATTTTTCCTCAGCCTAGAGATGAATTGATTTACTTATGGCAGCACTACTACAGTGCCTTCTAGCACTAATCATGGATCTTGGTCTCATTAAATTCAGTCCTACATAATCATGAACAGCAAAAGCCCTCACAGTTCAGGTACATGAGAGAAAAGATCTCGTTTTCTCTGTGCTGTGCTCAGCACAATATCTGTAATGCTGCCATCAGAGTTTGAAGGCCCATAAGGAGGTTTAGCACATCTCTATGGGGAACCTCTTAAAAGCATGAGAAGCAGCACAGAAGTTCCTCTATCTGCAAACATAAACATATGACAACGAGCAGGACCACAAACCATTAGGCTTTAAAGCTGGCCAAACTGATAGGCAAGATAAGGATGGGCTTGGAAAAAGAGACAAACTACTTATTCTAGGGCCAATGAAAAAATGATGAAAAAAAAGTTATATGATCAAAGGAATGAACCAGTAATTATTTTTAACTCTCCTAGAATCATCCATCTAGGTGACATGACAGAATTTGCCAAAACAGCAAAATAAAATAACGTTCCACTAAACAAGATGCAAAACTATGCTCAATTTAGAGATTATGTGCAAAAAACCCTGCAACCTTTCAAATAGCATCCATATCAAACTCCAGTCACAACAAGGATTGATAAAATTTCTCGAGTTAAGCTTTGAGGCTAAACTTCACAGCTGATAATTATCAGCACTGATATCTACAGTTCAAACCTCACAAACCATGGTTATTTGGGGGGTAAGCAAAAGGTGATGGTCTTGTGTCAGACAAGCTTATCTCCCTTCCAGGGGATGAGAAAGTTATGTAAGACAGAAAAAGCAAAAAAAAAAAAAAAAAAAAGGGAAAAAGGAAAAAAGAATAAAAGGCCTATGAATGTTCAGTAGCTTCCATCAACAATGGATGGCTAGGTGAAGGTAAAACAACAATTAAACCAAAACACCACCACCACCATATAGGAAGCCCTTCTACTTCCAATGCTCCAGGATGTTTACTTCACAGAAACCCTGTATTTCCCAGATGATCACACTATCTTGACCTTAGTTATCAAAGCTTCCAGCAGAGCAAGGTCTTTGTGGAGAACAAACCATTGTGAGCATTGAGTCATGCATTTGACTCATTTACATCCCTGAAGCCACACAAACCTGAAGTTTTCACTGTGGAAAACAATCCTTTTAAGATTGTAATACTGGAGGTTCTGGCAAGCTGAAGCTTCTGGTGAGTTACTACTTGAATTCTTTGGACTACTGAAAATTGGCTCACTTGAATTATAGGAAAGCTTGAGTGAGGTACATAACAGAAGTACTGATGCCTTTTCTCCTTTTGTCTCTTTCAGGGAAAGACACTTGTATAAGTGTCTGGTTTTAATACTGTTTAATAACTATGAAAAGTGACCTAGTCAGACAACCATGCTTTAATTAATCACTTTAGCTCTCAGTTTTCCCTTATGTTTTCTTGAGCAAGTATAGAACAGTTGAGTAGAAAATAAGCAGAATTTGAAACACACCCTCATCCTCAGCATTTCCTAATCTTCAGCTCGGGAAGATTCTTGCTTCACATATTGGCACAAAACCACATACATCAGACACCAACCTCATTCCTCATACTAAGTACAAGGATGAGAAGTGCAAACTCCACTAAATGTCCAAGCACCTGAGAGTTGCGTACATCAGCATTCACAGCTTTCTGGCACCTAAGTCTTCTAGCCACAATAATTCACACAAACTTCAAACCAATCTATTCCGGAATCACAGAAAATGCGGCAAACAAAACTCACCAAATTCATGACATTTGAAGGAAACCACTGGGTTGCCTGAGTATGCTCACTGAGCAGTCTCCAAAGTAGCCTTTTTTTTATTGACTTCTCTCATCACCAGGAGACATGCCATGCTCATTTGCTCAACAAGAATATTGAAACTATTTGTGTGCCTGGAATAACTAAACAGATGGGGTTGGTAGGACTTCATAATCAAGGTATATATTGAACAGGTATAAAAAAATCGGCTCAAGTCTTTCTCATACAGAAGAGCTGACTCTCAGCCTTCTCACACTCTGACAAAACCCTCTAAATATATAAGCTAATGTGTAAAAATGAGGCCACTTCTACCTTCCTTCTGTATTTTGCATGGGCCAGTCTGAGAGGGCCTACTTAGTGAACACTACAGATGATGGGAGAAAGAGCCAAACTGCTGAGCCATTACATGACAGGAGAGCTGAAAGGGGTTTTGTACTTCCAAACTCTTGGGTTCTTGACATAGCAAATAAGAAAATGTGCAAGATCTGTTCTTGGGAACGGGCAGCTCATGTATGGTTTACTAAACTTTTACTTTTAAAAAGGAAGAAAACTCCAAACATTTTGCCCATTCACTGTGGGGTAAGAAACACACTTCAAGTGGAAAGATACAAAGATGATCACAAGCAATATAAAGCAACTGTAAACCCAATAATAAATACAGACAAATGTGACGACAGAGCTGGGTTCAGCTACAGGTTACTTGGCATGACAATTGAACAAACAGATGAAACCATTTGGTGGGGTTTTTATTTCCCAGTGTCAAAACCTTTTTGCACAGGACAAGATACAGCTGTACAAAAAACCTGGTCAGCAGCTTCCGAAAACAGTTCTGCCCATGTAAATTTCCCTTTCTCGAGTGCAGCAAGGACACGACTGCAGCACTGACACGCGGCTACGACAGCAGTGACGAGCCACGCGGCGCTCGAGGCCCAAGCCCGCGCTGCTGTGCGGAGAAGGTGCACGGGGAGTGGCTAAGCGCAGCTCGGGGGCTCACC
>NW_008654455.1:40129-53417 GCF_000695815.1 Acanthisitta chloris | reverse complement strand
TTCTTTCTCTCTCTTTCTTTCTTTCTTATTATTCTCTCTCTTTCTTCCTTCCTTCCTTCCTTCCTTCCTTCCTTCCTTCCTTCCTTCTCCTATCTTTCCTTTCTCTCTCTCTCACTCTTCCCTTTCCTCTCTCCCTCCTAGGATAAAAATTTGGCCATTTAATTTTTAATGAGATTACTTAAAAGAGAATAGCAAAGGATTCAGGTGACCAAACACAGATGCTTTTTGAGATACTCTAGGCAGCTCAAGATGTCTGGGCTGGCTGATCTTACACAGGGGATCCATTCCCTCTGGAGGCAGACAAGAGTGCTCTGTCTGTTCAAACTGGTACAAGAACACCCAAATCTCCTTCAGAGTGTTTCTACCTGGAACTGTTCCAGTATAGCTACTCTGCATTAAGACAACCCACAACTATACCTTATTCTGGAATCATTTTCATGTAAGCCATCATCCTAAATTGCCTGCCACAGACAGCTTGGTTAACAACCTAATCAAGGCTTGCCTCAAGATGTTATTTAGAATCATTAACAATAGAAAGAAGAAGCTAATGGGCATCTATGCAGGGCCCTGCATGGAAACATTGGCAACACTTTTTGGGAGCAAAACATGGGACTGTCCATGTGCAAATTTCATTGGTTTAACTAAGAACAGGATTTAAAATCAATGTAGTTAAAACAGTGAAAGAGGTGGTGTCAGCTCTTTTAAATCAATATAAGCCTGACAGAGCTTGGTTTAACTTATATCGAGTTGAAAGTAAACCATAATAAGCTGCCTGTAACCCAACATTAATGTGCCTACACAGAGTTTGTACAGAATGAATGAAACTGATTTGAA
Source organism: Acanthisitta chloris (assembly GCF_000695815.1). Taxonomy (NCBI): domain Eukaryota; kingdom Metazoa; phylum Chordata; class Aves; order Passeriformes; family Acanthisittidae; genus Acanthisitta; species Acanthisitta chloris. Next base: position 52,583 of record NW_008654455.1, on the reverse strand, counting down.
ATCGATTTAAGTCAAAACAGTGCTAGAACTGTGTGGAAACAGAACTTTAATTGAAAGATGATAAATTAGATACGGATCACAACAACAGTGGTGGATATGAGAGAGAAGGAAATCAGGATCTGGATATAATGAAAAAACATGAACAGGTATGTTCAGGCAGTTTTGTGCAATATCCAGATACATAAATAAAGGGAAGAATATTTAGATTGTAGCAAGTTCCCTACATAATATAAGGTCCCAACACATCAATATGCATTGCTGGATGCACAGGCAGATGCCATAAATATGGCAAAAGGATGGAAGTTGAAAGTGGGTGCATGGGGACATGGTCTAAACCAGAATGAAGAGCTCATTTCCTTAATGGCAAAGAAGCAAGAATACCACTTGGAATACTACTGTGGAAACAAATACAAGCAAACCCAGCAGAACTGATCTTGCCACACTGTAATTTTTTCCTCTTAACTTCTCAAAGGTCTTCACATGTTAACATTCTAGGGAGGGAAAGTAGCGCAAAGAGCTTTTCGTGGTATTGTTTCAGATTGACTTTGTTTTTTAGACAAGAACTGCTTTACTATCCAGAGTCCATCCAAAAAATGAAGATGTTCTCAGCACAAAATAAAAGTGGGTCATGAAAAATATAAATGCTTTTTCGACTTGAGAAAGGAATCACTTCATAATTTACACTATCTCTACTTGAAAAGAGAACAACTTCACTACTCATGAGTTATTGGTTTTCCTCTCTTCATTAAGCATTCCTTGTCTGTGTTTCTATCTATTTAGTGCATGTTCTTCCCACTCCCTTGTCAATGCCCTTAGATACAAAGGATATATTTGAGACTCAGTTCACGAAGAACTTTCATTTTAATACCCAGCAAATTAGAGGCACTGCACACACATGTATATATATACCAGAATATTAACCTCTAATGTGGGCTCATCCTCCTCAGATAATCTTTTGCCCACATCCCAACACTGTTTTCTAACATTTGCAAACCAATTAATTGATCTCTTGGAGGGAGTGCTTTGTTGAATTTACCTGTGATGATATATGTAAAAGAGGATGCATTAAAATGAAACCTGAAGTGTTGCTGTTGTTGATGGGGAGTGAGTGATATGAATTGCATACAGTACATACAGAAATGTGGTTGCCCTACAAATTTTTCTGTGTCTCTAAACAAAGACAAAAATAGGTATAACTAGCCTGATACTGTTTAGTTATGTAACAGATTGAGGGTTTGGGTTTTAGTCACTGAAAATGTGATAAACAACATTGTGCATTAATGCAGAAAACAGATTGAGCTTTTTAATGGTACATCAAATAAGACTTTATTAGCATCTATTAGGTTCAACCCAAAGCCCGGGAAATAGCATTAATGAGCATCATATATCAGTCTGTCTGTTATTAGATAACATTATCCCTTAAAACTAGCAAGTCATATAGTACTTTATACTTTTTACCTTTATCTTCAGAATTAGCTGCTGACATCCTCTCCTGTTACACTGGCCTTACTATTAGTAATAGTGAACCAATTTATAAACCCATTAGTGACACTTTTTCCCGAAGATAAAAACAGTCAAAATTATCTGGCAGCAATTAATCTTAATGGCTGTATGCAGTAAACAGCAATGGGCTAATTCCAGCTCTGTCAGCCCCATCAAACAATCCCACATTAGGCAGCTTTTCACTGATCCATTAAGCATATTCAGAACAACAACAAATTCAATGCTGAAGGCATATGCACTAAACATTACAACAGTGATCTTCTGAAGCCATCATTATCTCTTAAATAGTACTTCCCCCATGTATTATCATTATGCTGTACATTAGAAATACTTTGATTAAACTCCCTTAATTCATAACAGCCAGCTGCAGACCATTTATGCAGTTAATCTCAACACAACAGCTATTGAGGAAATATAACAAATGAAGGCTGTAAACTGGAAGTCATTACTATGAAAGATACTGGTTTCCTAGCCCTCGTAGTGCAAAGTGCATGGCAAGATTGTACTTTAGAATGGCAGTAATGCAGACTGAAACAACTAATGGATTTCAACATGTCCTGCAACATAGGCAGCAGGAGTTGCAGCTGGAAAAGTGTGTGCAGGAGTGACCTGAGAAACTGTCAGTATGAGTGGCAAAATCATCCAGGAGCCCCTTGTGCACAGGACCAAAATATCATGCAAGACCTAACAAGCAAAGTGCAGCCTCTCCATCTCTTTGCTGGCTTCATCTGGAGCACACTGTAATTGTTCTCTAGGCAAGAACAGTTCTGATTTCTTCATCTGTGAAGCTGAGTTAGCAGCAATGACACTTTGAAAGACTGCAGACCTTTAGTTTCTTTACCCACAAGTAATAGCTGTTTTGAGAATTTTTATTAGACTGTTTTCTCTTTAAGGTATAATGGATATGGCGTGGCAAGAAAATTTGCATAAAGCTTTCCATGGTGATGTAAACAAAACAATATTATCAGGATGGGAAGGCAAACAGGAGCTAATTTATATTTCCACTCTGACCTGAAATTCACATGAGGTATTCTCATTTAATAACATGAAAATGTTAAATAGATAAAAGTTGATGGTATTTTCTTAAGTTTTCATCAAATGTATTCCATAAAAAAATGTATTAAAAATTCACTCAGAAGGGTTCATGCTGCATGTTAAGGGAAAACAGCAGCCAAGTTTGTGTTACTAATCTAGATTGTGTCTTTTCTTAATTCAAAAAATATCCTAAGAAATCTGTGGGATTTAGGTACAAAAAACACTTTCACAAATTCTTTGCTTGTCAAGTGTAAAGAAACCATAAAAATATTAGTGAATAAGGTCTATGTGTTTTACAGTTCTTCACTATATATAAATAGTTTATTTGATTTGAAAGATATAAACCACAGACACAGTGTCTACCTTGCAACGAAACGATCAAATAAATAAAACTTCCATTTGGCATGAGCCTAGCTGCCAGTTCTGATCTTAGTTCCAGTTCATAAGTCCTACTCACTCGAAGGTGGAATGCAAAACCTCCGTGGCACCTTCCGGGACCTGCACTGAAGAGCAGGCAATGGCATGCAACAGACAACAACACCCTTTAGAGGGCCAGAAGAACCAACTTCCTGATGCTTCAATAAAATCAAGGTGAAAAGTCTCACTACAAGTCCAGTTTCATACTTTTACTACTTTCTAAAGCTCATGCACTGCTGGAACATTGAAGGCTGTAGGTCTCCACTCATTTGTGTGGGGAAACAGATCTGCATACCATGGTAGAAGTTGTGTATCACCTAAGCAGTAAGTGTACTTAGAGAGCAGAGATGTATTCCATCCTAATCATAAACCTTTTACAGACTATCATACTATTCTCCTTTTAGAATCATAGAATCATCAGGGTTGGAGGAAACCTCTAAGATCATTGAGTCCAGCCATTAACCTGTCACTGCTGGAACCCCTAAACCCTAAACCAGATCAGTGTCAGATCCAGACACCTCTTCAACACTTCCAGGGATGGTGACTCCACCACCTCCCTGGGCAATATCCCAGTGCCTCAACACCCTCACAGGGAAAACATTTCTCCTAACATCTAATATGACTCTGTCCTGTCACAGTTTATGACTGTTCCCTCTAGTCCTCATAATCCTTTCAGAGGGAGAACTTGTCTTTCAGCTACATATTACAAACACAGGCTGTCTTTTTACCTCCACAGCACCTTGCCATACAATCTTAGCTAAGCTTGATTTCCCTTTTTGATAATGATAAGGTGATTTTACCATGTGGCAGGACAATCTTAGCTAAGCTTGATTTCCCTTCTTGAGAATGATAAGGTGATTTTACCACGTGGCAGAGCTGTTGCCAAGACTAAGTGGTAATGGGTGCAGTGCTTATAAGTCTTTGATCTGAATAGGAAAATAATTGCTGCATCACTAACAATAAGGCATTCTGATTCAAGTCTGGATCCCATGATCAGAGTTATGTAGAACTTTAAGGCATCAAAAGTCTGTCTACAGCAGAGAGCAACCCTGGATCTTTGCAAGCCCAGCACTGGCTCTCACCAGATCTGAGCAGCTTCTGAGACCATGGGAATGAGCAGAACTTGCTGTGCCCCCCCAAGAAGGCAGTGCTGAGCATGCAGGAACTACATCCCTAGCTGCAGCCTTCACTGCCACCACCACAGTAAACAATCTGTATTTCAGTAAGCAACAGTAGATAGATCAATTTCAGGAAACTAGTTCTCCATGTCAGTCTCATTTATTCTGTTCTAGAGCAAACTGGATGCCAATATTTGGCAGTAGATTAGGAGAATTTTAGCCTATTTTGGGTGATCTGGAGATAATCTACAACAAGAAAAGCACCTGAAAACCAAAGATGGTTCCTTACCGCAGCAGAAAGCGAAAGCTGAGCAATTAATATTTTATTTTAATTTTTTTACACAGAAGCATTTCTAGATCCAAGAGCATCAGACAAGAAAGAATAACAAACACCCTGTTGAAAATCAAGACCCCAGCAGAGTCTGGGCATTGAAGAGCCAGGAATCCTCTGACTAAGGATGTCAAAGATTGAAAATTTCCACTTAGGTGCCTAAACACAGTTGAAGTTTCCTACTGAACGTAATTCTCAATGACCCAGATGTAACTTCTATGTTTCTCATACATGATCTCTTAATTTGGGAAGAAGTAACTTTTCCCACACATAGAGACTGACTCACCATCCTCTCTGGCAGGAAGGAAGATCAGTGATATGATGTGACAAATATAAGTTACAAAGTGTACCTGAATCATTATATGCAACCACCTTTGTCCAGTTTCACATTTTTCTTCCTTTCACTGTTTCCTTAAAAACAGTGGAAAATACCATAAGCAACACATTGTCAAAAATTTATTGTATTTTTCAGGATATAATTTGCTAGGATTTGAGCAAATCTAAGTATGTAAGTGCTAACCTTAGAACAAAGCAGAAGATCTTTCCACCTTTCCCTCCCTGAAAAAAAAAGCAACAAATTTGTCACCTCATGGTGGGCCCAATTCCGGGGAGTACTGATGGATATTCTGATCATGAGTACAGGTGAGAATGACAGATTAATCCCAGTTTCTATTTGCTCGCCCCAGCACAAAAATTTCACTTAGTTGCAGTTTTACCAGGCAACACATTTTTTTTTGGCTCGGGCATCATATGACTGATTGCAGAGGAATACATGGCTATGTATATATCCTTCAAATGCAGTAACAGGGGAACTACTCTCCTTACTTTCCAAGGACCATTTACTAATCCTGAATTTAGCTAACCAAGCAGTGCAGCAGGGAGTTTATAAAGATTCCCATAACTCTGCCTAGCACACGATCCAAGCACAGAGATCTTACTGTACCAGTAAGAATTTGGGACTAAAGAGAAAATATATACTTGCCAAGGTGCTAGGAAGAAATGGATTAATTGTAGATGAATTTTATAGATGGATTTTATTTCAAATTATGGACATTGTCTCTTAGACAATGTGTGAACAGTCAGATGTGAAACTAGCTGCATAATGTGCCCTAGATTTTCACAAAGGGAATATAATATTGATGAGAAAGCAAAATAGTTTGGTCATTCTATGACATATTGTTCCTATTATTGCCATATTTGAAAAGGATCAAACCTGATTTTCAAACCCAGAATATTGTTCTCTTTGGTTTAAGCTAACTTCAGATTGCACAACATTGGTAAGAAACTTTGACAATATTGTATCAATTTTACTGATAATATTCCCAACTGTTTATCTCATTTGGGACTGCAGTGAGATATGCATAAAAGTAGACTGAACTGCTCATGGAATTAGTGTTATTAATGGCACTAATAGGTAGCAGAAAAACATGAGTTAAAGGAGTGCATCTCTACTAAGAGACAACAGAGGAGAAGAATATTTTGTAGGTTTGATTTTCTTCACTTATTTATTCAAGCTTGGTTTTGCACGAAAAATTCTATTATAAGAGTTAAGTCAGGCTCTGACAGAGAATCCAGAATTGTCCAGTTTTATGATGTTTTTTTCCCCCCTCCCCAGTTCTTAAATCCCTTTATACATTTAGAAGAATTTCCACATAAAAGATGTTTCCATTTTCGTCAGCAGGACTATTAATGTGTGCAAACTTTAACTGGCTCCAAGTATTTTCTGTGTGCTGACAGAATGTTAGGAAATCAAGTCTAATGAGTGGTCAGTGACTCTAGAAATCACAGAAAGCATACTGATTTATAGAAGGCAGTGCCAAGGAGTGTAGGGTTTCCATCTCCAAGGGATCAGAACATAAGCAATGAAATGGAGAAGTGGTTTTCAACCTTTTTGAATTTGCAGACAATCTAAAAATATTTTTAGTGGAGGAGTACCCGTGTAATATATTTAAGCTTGCAGATAATAAAACAGCTTTTTCAGGGACCACTGACAGGAAGCCCAAGGATCCCCAAGGTTTCACAGACTATAAGCAAGAAATCACTGAAATTAATAATATCAAATTATCTACACCATTTTTGCTTTGTATCATAGCTTTTCCATATTGTCTTGAATCTGCCCTATTAATTATCTGGATTTAAATTACTATACTCCTTAATATGTAGAAATCCCCCCCCCAAAAAGGAGAAGAAATTTTATGGAATTTCATTCTATCTCATCTAAGAAAAATTGTATTTTTTGAAGGAAAAAAAAGGAATAAAACAATGATTCCATTCATATACAATGTGCCAGTAATTAATAACCAATTTATCAATGACCATGCAGCTGCATTCACTGTAGTTTAAAAAAAAAAACCAACCCAGCTCATATAATGCTCAGATATTCTCTGAAAGCAAAGCATCTTAATAAAGGAAGAGGAAGGCACCGGAGTAATTAGAAAGGTATATTGTAGTGCATATAATGGCAGAAGGATGTTTGTATTATAGTCCAACACATCATTAAGGATACAATTGTTATTTAATGTGGCACAATCATCTTTCTACTCTTCATGAAATCCACTTAAGTAATTACTTTTCTTAGCTCATTGGCTCTATGAACTGACAGTTTAGCAAAGTGCTATGTCTAAAGAAATACTGAATCTCCATTTTTACAATACCCTACCTTTTAAGCTTGACTCTTACTGCTTACCTGGGCTGTTGCTGTTTACCTGGATTGGCCTTTTTCTCATTTGAAAAACTGGTGAGGAGAGTGGGGTGGAGTGGAGAAAACTGGAATGGGAAGGAGAGTGGGGAAAGAAATACTAAAAGCTTACAGAGTTGTCTGAAAAATGTAAATATTAAATGAAAACCCTTGCCCCATTTTTCTCTACAGTGTATCCCTTTCCCCCAAACTTGTATTTGAAACATATATGCATAAACATAAGACCAATTAATTGTTTATACAATGTTTAGTCATTTTTTTGTTTCTCTTAGCAGCCAAACACTAGCTCAGCAGTGCAGCACCTCGAGTTGCTTCTAATCTGTTTTCAGGACGTGTAAGTTTTACAAAACACAGTTTTCAATATTAGGGAGAGTACTGTCTTATGAAAGCTAGTGATGAACATTAAAACCCATATTATTTTATCTTCTAATATTTTTGCATTCTGACTACACTAACATATGGGAGCAGACAATCATCATCTATATACTCAAAGCTCATTCAGTTTTTTTTTTCCCCTGTCATGCATATTTTAATGTAAAGTTCAAGACCATTTTGCAGAGCAAGCCCAGCATTCAGCAGGCACAGCACCGAGGTGCAACATTTAAATTGCCCAACAGAATGCTTTCTTTTATTTGCACTTCCAAGTTTCAGCACTCTTTCAAAGTGTGTTGTAGTCTTCGTGTTTGCTAGCATTACAACAAGGTAAGTCTGCAATACCTTTATCTTATTTGGTAGATGTATGTTTGATGCTCTTTGTTTGAATAGAAGTGTCAGCTGTATTTTACCTTATTATATAAAAAAGTTTCAGAATTTAATTAAGGGTCAAGTACCCGCGGTAGATAAATGCAACAGATAGAGCATATTTCTGATCTCTCTGAAGACTGCAATCATGAAAATTATTATCATTGAGTAAAACTGGTCTCAATGATGGTGACTGGGAGATGGAATCTGTGTTAGTCAGCCATAATTTACATAATAATGGGTTCTGAGTTTTCATCCGCACCTTTTGTTTGTACAGTGCTTACTGCTACAGTAAATTGTCAAAATGTCATTCCTATCCAATCAGCCAGAAAATATCAACAGTAAACAAGGCACAAGAAGAAATTCTCTGATTTAAAGTATGGCAGAGGCAACATCAAAACGGGACACTGGAATGATTGAAGCAGTCTTATTCTGGTATTTTCAGTACTGTTGAACAACTTATGAAACTTATTATTATTTTTGAATGAAACAATGCCACAGTGGCCAGAGATGTAATTAAATAATCTCAGCAAACTGTTGGATTTGTTTGTTTACATCTATATTTGTCATTACCTGTTTGTTTCCTCTTCCATGTGGCAATCTATTTACTCCAACAGGCAAACCAGACTCAACTAAAAAGCTACTACAATGTGGGTAGTCATAGACCTACGAGTGCCCAAAAGAAACTTAAGCAAGGAAAACACTGAGTCCTAAATAAAAATGTTGGCTCAAATCTATCTATCTAATCTATCTATCTATCTACTATCTATCTATCTCTCTATCTATCTGTCCCCCCTCTCTAACAGAAATACAAACCCTGATATTATTTAGGTTGAAATGAATTGAGTGTAACTTCCACAGAAGTGCAAGGAGAGGAACATGAATTAGTCACAGTGTAAGGTTTATAACTATCGTACTTAGAGACTATATTAAAATGAAAAGGTTCACATTGCGTTTGAAATAAAAATGAATAAAGTGGCATCCTGCCAAAGAGAACCAGAAGCCATCCTTGTGTGGAACCAAAATACTTGTCTCAAGTAGTACTTAATTAATTTTCACGGAATGACAAGTTGTGTATATGTATCTTTAAAACAGAGAGGCAAAACCTTTAAAATAAAGTTTCTTTGCAATGTGGTTCATAAAGGTTAACACAGTAATCGCCTGTATATAAACAGAACAAAAACTGATAAATGTTCCTCAAGAAGGGTTTCCAGCACTCTGCTCCTAAAAATCTTCAGAAAAGATGTGATCACATAGCTGAGTCACCAGAGAAAAGACTCACAGTACCTTCTTTGGGAAATGAATAAGAGTTTTAAAATCTATTGAAATGAAGTGTTGACATAAGGAAATATTTTGTAAAGCTTTCAGGTTTCTTTACCATTCACTTTATTTTACTTGGCTACTTTTAATTTTTTTTTCCCCCCCACTTCTTCTCTTTGAAAATCCTGCATTGTCCAAGCCCTTTCGATTAAGCAGCTTGCCTGAATGAAAGCACTGTGATGATGTGGCGGTGCATCAATAAACAGGGTGCCTCTCAAAGCAGGACAGAACGCTGAGAAATAGGGCTGATCAGCAGTAATTACTCTGACACTTCATGCAGTACAGGGAATTAACTCCTAGGACTTTGGGCCGAATGGAGAAGTAGTAGTTGATGTTCCACATTGTGAATGCTTCGGTGCCTGAGCCCATTATGAGTTTAAACGGAGATGGGAATTCGCTATGTACAGGGGTTATTTTTTTGCTTTCTTTCCCCCCACCCCCCTCAGCTAGGAATGTTAAGCAGAGTGCAGAAAATAGAAATAAGTCGGGGTGCTGAGCAGGCTGTATTTCTATTTTTTTTTGCTAAGGTCTTTACATTAATTTTTTATTAAATCGCAAATAATTCAATAAAGAGATGCCATAACAACCATATTTCTGGGGGAGCACCCATCATGTTGAGGAAGACACCCATATGCCAAGTTAAGGAAGTGGAATTGCTCTAAGGCAGACCTGCAGAAAGTAAGGTACACAAAAACACATAGCAGGAGGGGAAATACAGCTAAAAAGGCAACTAGTTAGCAGCTGCCACTATGACCTTTAACTGCATCCATGGTAACTGGGCTAAAGATGGAGTTCCATTTTATTATTCTCACACCCACAATGTTAAGCCTATGAATCCCATTGCAATTTAATGGCTGAAATCAGAAGGCAGATCTGTGTTCATTGGACCAGTGCCGACATCCTCTTAGCTAATGAGTGCAATAAACATTTTCATGCCAGGAAACCAATGCAAGTGGAAATATTATGCCATGCAGAAATCTATCCCCCAAACACAAAGAAATGGTCAGTGAAGTCAGTCCTTTATGTTCATTTGCATATACTGTAATTTTTCAGGTTTTACACCACTCATCTTTGAAACAGGAGGATATTTAACTCATATAATCTTTAATACTGTGGCATGCAACAGCATTCAATTTATATTAAGAATCGTGGGAAGAATTACGTATTCCAGAGCTAATGACTATAGCTGCCTCCAATTATTTTCCTAAAGGAATCTTATGTTTTTAAATAGTATTTTTGCTTTCATGCACCTAAAATGTATTTCATCCATTTGCAGGCTATGTACAGTACCACCAGCTGAGCAAAAGGCAGTAAACCAGCAAACTCTTTCAACAAGAAAGAGGGCTTTGTTCTAACTTTTGTTGCTATTGTAATGTGACTCATACAGTTTTTCTTAAGCAGCAGTGTCAACAATGTCATATCTTTGTCATGTGAGCTGAAAGCAAGACACATATCATCCTTATTTGGACTGAAGAACCAGAGCAACAACAACAGCAGTTAAAAGGATCTGTGCCAGATGTGTCTTTGAATTCTCAAGCATTTCCACCTCTTAAGTTCCGTGGTAACCTGTAAAATCAACAATGAGAGGTATGGAGTGAAGCTAAGAATTGATTCATGGGCCTTTACCTGGAAAAAAACAGTAGGGATGAGGAGGAGCCATAATTACTTTAAAAATCATAAATATAGCAATTTAGGCACATTGAGCCTTTCAGCCATTTCTCTGTCTTATCTCCCAGCCTCCCCTAAAGAAGAGCCTCATTCTAATAACACAACAGGCTGGGGTGAAGAAGGAAACTCTGAATGCATAAACGTGCAGCTGGGAAATGAAGGTCACCAAAATCTCCTTGAACTCTTGGGTAAACCCACTGTATTTGCTTCAATGTGATGCAGTCAAAGACATAAAACTGCATTAGTGCACTCATAAAGAGCGTTATGTGAAATATCCCTGCCTCTTGCAGTCAACTTCCTCCTCTATCTTAAAATACCCAGAATTTTATTTTTGTTAAAATGTTAGCCTGGCATAAGGAGAGAGGGCTTAATGACTTCCCCTGACAAGAACTACATGTAGGATTTTTTTTCTTATGGAATACTGCCAAATATCCTTTGTAATAAAAAGCTTGAACTATTTTGCTAACAGAAGCCGCTTGTTCTGGTAACTGTAAAGGTCAGACAGAAAATAATTTTGGTGTTTCTTATCTTTTAAAATAATGTCACTTTTTATCATTACAGTAACATTTTTGGACAACAGAGAAAAGAGGGGAAAAATAAAAGGTAGATGTGATACCCCAGACCACCAGGTACACTATTTCTTAAAAGACATTAGGTTAAAAAAGTTGTTAGCCAATTATACCAAAGACTGGAAATGTCACAAAAGCCAATGAAATCTCCCTGGTAACATTCAGGAATAATATGCTTTGGATCATACTGTATATTAAATGACAACTGTCAATTTAAAAAAGAAGTCCTCCAAAATCTTTGATGTATGACAATTTAGAAGTTGAAACACACTGTTCTTACCATTTCATATCTTTGAGACAAAAAGCTTTTGACACGTTAACTGATGTGAAGGAATAAGTGCTCCTCTCATTTCCCTAACACAGTACTGGACTGCACTGAGTAGCTTTTTGTGATAAATGTCATAAGAAGCAAGGTGGTATATAGCCATTTTATTTAGTTAAGTATGTGCATTTATGGCTATTACATTACATAACAATAGAGAAACATGAGACTTTCTATCCTTAATACTGTTCTTGGGTATGTGCAGCATTTATTTTAGCTAAAATGGGCATTTGAATAGGCACTGATTGTCAATATTATCTAACCCACTTTTCTGTCTGGGGCAGTAGCACAATATGATTCAGAGGAAGCTGTCAGTGTTAGAATGTGCAGCCATTCCAGGACAAAAAGTCTTTGAACTGCATGTTAGTTGTGTTTTTATTGGTTTGTTTGTTTGTTTTTTCCACAAAATGAAGATAATTCACAAGCTCTTAAGGCACCTGGACTGGGTGGCTCCCAGGCAGCTGAGGGAATATCCACCAGGCAGTGGCAATGTTGGCTATGAAGGATATTTCCTTCTACTCTAGGAGTGCATCACTGCAGTTAATGCAGTGGTTGAAATCTGTGTGTCTTTGACTGGGTCCCAACTGGAAACCTCCCATCTTAAGGATAACTTGAAGTTGTATCCTTTCACATTTCTCTGTGTAAAGTCTTGTGCCACTGCAGCAACAGAGCTCAGTAATGACATTCAGAGAAAACTCTGACCCTAGGTAAAAGAGAGGTTTAGAGAGTCTA
>NW_008654455.1:37828-40110 GCF_000695815.1 Acanthisitta chloris | reverse complement strand
TCAGCAGAGGCATTTAAGGTATGAGTTTTGAGTTGCCTAAACTAACACCCTGTAAAAAAAGGAGATGAGATAGCTAAATCAATAGTAAACTGTAGGTATGTTGGGTGGCTCTAATGAATTGTGTGTGGTAATTGTTAGGCACAGTGTGTATGGAGTTTTGTGGCCCTGAACACATCACACTGAAGGTTGACATTGATCAGTTGATGGCAGAATATATTTGAAGGTGATTCAATGACAAATCCGTCCCCACCAAAAAAGGAGGAGCCATAAGCAGTGTAGACCTCACCAACTGGTACCTTTGGACTCTGGGGAAAAGATCAGTTCCTGAACCCCTTCTAATTAATGTTATAAACACAGGCTAGGAACACTGACTCAGATCAGCTGAGACATTTCTCAGCTATTTTGCTGAAGAGCAAACCAGAAGTTAACCATACCAAGACTGGGAAGATTTATGAACTTATTCAGTAAATCTTTATACTTATGTATACTATGTATTCATTAGAATAAAATTAAATAGCAAAGGAAACAATGGTACCACAGTTGTGAAGAAGGTATAAACATGATCTTCTGGGAAATCTTTCAGATCCCAGAAGGAGGAGCAGCAGACACAAACCATTCTTGCTGGAAACCTTGGTTGCATCATACATTTGAAGATGAAGGCTTTGCTGTTGTAAAACAAGGGGAGCATTGGGACTTCATTGGGTACAAATTGAAGGAGTGGAAATTTAGGTTAAACATTAGGAGAAAGTTTTTTCCTGTGAGGGTGGTGAGACACTGGCACAGGTTGCCCAGGGAGGTGGTAGAACCCTCAACCCTAGCAGAGTTCAAAGCCAGGTTGGATGAATCCTTGAACAACCTGCTCTGGTGGGAGGTGTCCCTGCCCAGGGCAGGGGATGGGACTGGATTGTCTGTAAGGCCCATTCTAACCCCTAAAATTCTATGATTCTATGAGTCTGTTAGGCAATGAGCAGTACAAACAGAATGGGCTCCATCTCATGGGTGGGGTAGGCACTGTTTTTGGTTGAAGAGTAGGTGGATCATCCAAAATGACATTACTAATTGAAGACTTTTGTTGACAAATAAAATACGAACTTAAGCTATGTATGTCCCAGTAGAAGCCACAAAGTGCAGAAAATTAAGATAAGCAGCTGGAGGAACCAAACAAAAATGTATGCCAAACGCAGCTATGAACAGGATAGCATTTTTAAATTTTGCACAAAGAAAATAATCTATATATGCTGCAGAACTTTCAGAAAGCTGAGGTGGTAAAGCTGTTCATCGTGATGTGGAAAGTGTAGAGTTCTTAATAAATATTTCTGGCTTTAAAAGTAAAATGATATATTTATGTGTGATTTGTATGAATAATTGATTTTTTTCTTCTTTGGTAAATGATACATTTCATTTCAGGTAAATATGAACAGATTTCTTTTTTCTTTACATGTTCAGCATATAGAAAAAAATAAATTTAAAGAGCATTTTGATTTACTCTCAATAGCCAAATATGTATCTAGGTACTTAGAAAAGGTGGTGGAACTTCAGAAGTTATTAAGTATAGAGTTCCTTTATCTCAGAACTTAAACCATTTTCTGTGAGACAAGAGAACAGGATTCTTACTCCCACTCCAGAAGAGGAAGACTTGAGCTATCCTTTCCCAGTTTATGGGTGACTGATACATACAGGTGCAAAAGTGTAAGAAAACAGACTCCTTTCTGGTTTTGGCATGACATTTAATTCCTGCCATACCCGTTTGCCTTACAACTGTTGATCCAGTTCATCCCAAATTCTGCAATACTCTTAGATGCATCAAAACTAATACCTTGAGATGACTTAACCATTCCAAAGTGAAAAAAGTTCAGCCCTACTGGTATAGCATAAAGATAATGAAGAGGATTCCCCATTAGCAATCTAAGAGTGTGCAGAACAACAGAAAATGGTGATTAACATTCTGATATCAGCAGTACTGGATAGCCAGCATTTAAGAATTCCTAAGAGCAGCTGGAGAAATGTTCAGTACCTTGATGATAATTCTGAACAGCTCCTGACATATAAAGAATGCTATAGAAAGCAACCAGTAAAGATAATGAAGAGGATTCCCCATTAGCAATCTAAGAGTGTGCAGAACAACAGAAAATGGTGATTAACATTCTGATATCAGCAGTACTGGATAGCCAGCATTTAAGAATTCCTAAGAGCAGCTGGAGAAATGTTCAGTACCTTGATGATAATTCTGAACAGCTCCTGACATATAAAGAATGCTATAGAAAGCAACCAGGTTACTTGTC
>NW_008654455.1:36210-37807 GCF_000695815.1 Acanthisitta chloris | reverse complement strand
ATGCAAAACAATGCAAAGCTGACATGGGATGTTCCTCCTCTGGTTTCACAAGAAGTGGTACTAGAGGAATAATGGTGAGTGGTTTGTCAGCATAAAATTACTCCTGGAAGCATTTATGGATACATCAGTGGTAAACTACAGAGAGAACACTGTGGAGGTGGAAAAGATTGCTTAGTCAGCTAGGCTAATAGAAGAAAGATGCTTTAATACAGCCCAATCCTAATTTACCTTGCTAGAAATGAGGATGAAAACCAGAGAACTGAATAACGGAAAACTGGCTTAAAACCACTGAGGATTCATACTAGATAAGCAACCAAACAATAGCTCAGAATGGGATGATATAGAAAAAACCCAACATGATTGCTGAATGGTCACTGAGGGAGTAAGAGAGCTGATCTTTTGGTTATAACTTGGGGAGGACAATGCAGGAACATTGCATCAACTCTGCAGTCCTCATCTTCAGAAAGACACAGTGGAAGTACTGGAAAGAGCAGAGAGGAAATGCAGAAATGCTTTAAAAATGGGGAAAAAATGCCTTCTGGTGAGAGATTTGGATCTTTCTGTTTATGAAGCAGAAGATTGAGAGGTGACTTGCTTATGGCATATATACCTTCTCAGGCAGAAAATAATGGATATGAAAGGACTCTGTAATCTAGTGGAGGAAGGCATAATAAGAACCAAAGGCTGGAGCCTGAAGCCAGATGAATTCAAATTGGAAATAAGGCACACACTTTTAATGCTGATAGCTATTAGCTATCAGAACACATTATAGAGGGAAGTGGTGGATTTTCCATCTCCTGAGATCTTCAAATCAAGATTAGATGCCTCTCAGGAAGATATACTTTAGCTGCAGAGAAACTATTTGGCTCAAGGTAAGGATAACTATGTGAAAGATAAGTGCCTGTGATCAAGAAGAAAGCAGATTAGATGATCTAAGAGTTCCTCTTTGCTTTTTACACTATGAAAATTTGAAAACCTGCACTATGTAGCTGGGACTTAATCTGAGTCTTCCACCCCAGATTTAGCCCAATCAGATTACTGGTGCATTGAAGTGAAATTCATACCCCAACTCTCTCTCTTTTATATGCCTTTGCAGGGTTTACCCAGAGGGAAGTCAGATTTATAGCTGTTTGCTTTCCTTGGGGATGCTGATCAGGCGATGCTCCATGTTGGAGAAATTAAGGGAAAAGATCTGCAACAACTGTTTAGACTTTCATTCATGCTTCATTTCTAGAAGAGCTCAGAAGACATATCAGTGTCTCTGGCATATACTTCTAGGATTGTGGCATGGCATAATCCAGGAAGATTGTGTTGACTGTACCACCTACTAATTTTACTAATTATATGACTTTGTATTTACAGTCTTCACTCCCAAGCCACTTCAATTACTGAAAAGCCCCTTGCTTCATATGTGAGGTAAGGTGTCATAGAATGATAGAATCATAGAATTTAGCGGTTGGAATGGACCTAACAGATCATCTGGTCCCAACCCCCTGCCCTGGGCAGGGATACTTCCTCACTAGATCAGGTTGCTCAAGGCTTCATCCAACCTGGCTGTGAACACTGCCAGGGTTGGGGCAGCCACAGCCTCCCTGGG
>NW_008654455.1:30800-35804 GCF_000695815.1 Acanthisitta chloris | reverse complement strand
ATCCCAGGATTCCATTGGCTTTCTGGAGTGTGAGCTCACACTGCAGCTCATGGTGAGCTTCTCATCCAAATACAACTGTTGTCAAAGACAACAGTTTTGAAAATCATGGTGTCCTCAGATAGGTACAGAGAATTTGGAAATTTGTTTTGCTAAATTGCATCCTTGGTGAAATGGTGGTGTGTAGTCCACAAAGGGCAACAACACAGGAATATATTTTGTCTGATCCTGGCCTCGTATATCCAACAACTTCTATAATCTGGTTGTGGAGCTTGTATTTCAAAACACCAGAGACTACAGGTGACACTAACAAGAAAAGTAAGCAATACAGCAGAATCTCCCAATTTTGGTGATATGGAATGCATTTATCTCAGACATTGGCTTAGAATTACTGGTTTAAAGCCTGATTTTATGGTGATGAGGGGAATAGAAAAAGGATGTGCAAGGCAACGTAGGTGGGGAAAAAATGAAGGTGAAAAGATGGGTTTAACAGGGAGAAAGGGGAGAAGAAAAAGTCATTGCATATTTGGGAACAAATACAATGAACTGGGGAAATTATGGTGCAAAAGGACAAGTTTATGCAGAACAGTTCTATGGACTCTTAAGGCATAAGCAATTTTATTTAATTTGAGCTGTCTGAAGTTGTCACCATAGATTTCCTCTAATGCCAATGGAGAGAAATAATTGTTTTTAAAACATAATTCAGCTGACCTATTTTAGCCATTTACTTTAGGATGAGATGAATCACACCCTAAAAGCACCTATTTCTCTCCATTGATTATGAAAAGAGTCCAGGGTGACAATCTCAGATGCAGATGTTTCAGTTATAGATTTTGTATTTTGTTGGATGAATCCCACTATTAGAGCCTATAGGTTCTGACACATCTTCACATTTTTCCATAATTTCTTATTGAAAAAACAGCTAGTATGGAGAAATAGAGGAGATACACATACATTTGTATCAGGTGCAATTTACTGTAGAATGGCTAGAAAATTGACATTATATGTTGACATTTTGATGGAAAAAAACCCCAAAATACTTCGGTTAAGAAACAAAATATTTCTCTGTGGAAATAGTGACATGTGGCCTCAAGGTAGTGACAGGTCAGTGCTTTAGCCTTCCAACCTTCACTATAGGACAGAATCTCTGTCTGGACTACATATTCCAGGATTTATCCTGATTCCTTCCATTGGTGAAACTGGAAGTGCTACTTGGGATGCCCATGGTAATGACAAATCACAAGAGATGAACCCAGCCAAGCAGTCAGAACCAGCCAGAGGAGATTGGGAGCATGAAGTAGTGAAATTAAATGTTCTGCAACGTGTCCAAGTAGCACACTTTTAACAAAAGTACATAGTTTTGATGAATGATAGCAAGATCATGTTTTAAACAAGCAAATGACAATTTTTAGAAAGAAAGCAGTTAGTTTGGAATCAATAACTTGACTTAACATCCAGACTGATTACACATTCTTCAAGGAAAGCTGAATTATGCTTGTACACTTATTCCTTATTTTGCTGCTGTATTTCAAGGCTCTTTATAATCTTCTAAGTCCCCACACACTTTGATAGGCTTATGATCATATTTTGCATTTCTGCCTTCCCTCTCCCTTTCTCTTTTCCCTTTCCCTATCCTTTTCCTTATCCCTATCCTTCCCTTTGCTTTCTCTTCTCCTGTTTCCTCTCTCAGCTTTTTGATTTCTCTGTTTCTCTCTTGTCGAGAAACTGTGGATGGTACAAATATACTTAGTACACATTTTACCAATGTGCAGTTAGTAAAAGGTATTTTTCAGTATGGAGAAGAGCACAGGAAAACACAAACAAATTAGATCTGCTTGACAGTTTATCAAATCAAACTTGAGTGCAAAGATATGCATAAGTTAAGTTCAGAAATATCTTTGAAGATAAAACTTATGCATAACATTTCTGGAGATAACATCATGCTCAACTTACAGAGGCTGCATTACTCATGTGCATAAAATAGTAAACTTTGTGAATGGTCTAAACAAATTTTGCTCTTCAAGAAGCCAGAGATTATGACTCCTGATTCCAGCTGGAGGGAACTGAAAGGGAGAAAACCTAATTTCAGTGTTTCCTTGAAAACAAAATCTCAGTTTTAAAAAGAAGACCAAGGGCTGAACAGCCTCTGAGGTTTCCAGTTTCCTTCAGAGAACTCTGCTGATGTTGCATTATTTGTCAATAAAACTAAAGTAGAGGAATAAGCTACTCTTAGCTTTATTTGACATTTGAATTCATTTACTCAAAACAGTACAATGAAAGTAAAAAGGTAACTTTAATCATACATGTTATATACAACCAAAAGCTCTAATGACATAGCCAAGAACTCAAAAAAATAATATATATTTATTTTAAATTGCCTTTTAAATATAGATAATGTTTTTCATTAGACTATGTATTGGCATATTATTGATTTTTACAGATGTCCCCTGGCATTTTCCCAAATCTTGATGCCCTCTCTCTCTAATTTCCATGCTGCCACAGCCTTCTCAGTTCAATGTCTTGCCCATAGGTGATCCTTCAGCCTGGCTCTATTTTCACTCACTGTAGTGAAACCCTTTGTCCATTCAACCTGAGATTCACTTTTCACAGTAAGTCTCATCTCAGAATTTTTTGCTGGGCTCAGGCCTCCTTAGACTGTCCTGATCTCTGCCCTACCCATGAAGATCCTCATCTCATTTATTTGTCCACCTTTTCTGTGCTGGTTTTACTGGCAATGCCTATTGCCTGACCCCTACCCAGAGGGTAAGGGATTCCCACCTACTGCTAAATACCCAACTCAGTTGACTGCTCAGGGAGGTGTGTGTGGATGAACTCCCTGCAGGTTAGGGACTGACTGTCTGGAAAGCAGCTTTGTTAAGGATTTGTGGGGATGCAGCCTAAACATGAACCAGCATCTGTCTGGAAAGCAGCTTTGTTAAGGATCTGTGGGGAAGCAGCCTAAACATGAACCAGCAGTTCACGTGCCCTGGTAGTCATGAAAACTAAGGACATCTTAGGCTACACTAACAAAATCAAAGGTTGGACCCTTCCTGCTGGGGCTGTTCTACAGTTCTATATTGACTCTGTTTATGGTATAGTGAGGGAATGATTATTCTCCTTTACTTGGCCACATCCAGATACTGTGTTTGGTTTTGGGAGCCCAAAGCAAGAAAGACATATATAAGGATAATCCAGAGGCTACAGCACATTTCCCTTAAGGAATGTCTGTGGCAGCTGGCTTTGGTTCAGCCTGAAGAGGTGGCTGCAGTGGACCTCAGAGCCACCTTTCCACATTCATGAGTAGGCTACTAAGATGGCAGAGACAAGTTTAAGACTGACGTGCATGGAAAGAGAACAAGAGATATGGATTTGACTGGGATGGGGGAGGTTCTGACTGAGGAAAAGTAATTTTAACTGTGAAGAAAATAGAACACTAGAGTAGGTTGGCCAGACAGGCTGTGGAATCCACCCTTGGAGGTTTTAAAGACCTGACAGGACAAATTCCTGAGTAACCTGACTTCTGAATTCAGTGTTGACCTGGTCCCTAGCAGAAGGTTGGACTAGAGACCTCCTGAAGACCCTTTCAA
This sequence comes from Acanthisitta chloris, assembly GCF_000695815.1. NCBI lineage: Eukaryota > Metazoa > Chordata > Aves > Passeriformes > Acanthisittidae > Acanthisitta > Acanthisitta chloris. The sequence goes on along the minus strand of NW_008654455.1, from coordinate 32,220 downwards.
CCTACACAAGTCTGTAATACCATGAAACCTCTGCTGAAAATATTATCCCAGAAGTTCCTCACTTGTCCAAGTTAGAATGGGTTTGGATTTATATCAATGCTCTGAATCCTTTTAAAATTTCAAACCTTTGCTCTCAGGCACAGAAGTCTTGGAACACTTCAAAGGAAAGTCTGCCAGATTTTTTTCAGTGTATACAAAACAAGATTAGCTCCCTGGACTCATTGTTGGATACTACTGAGTAATTTTGTCTGAAAGAAAGCAAAATGAGGTCTGAGGCAAAGTGAATGTAAAAAAAAATATCTGATTCTCAGGCTCTTGGTGGTCTACCACTGGTGCTACCAAAGTTGCTGCTAATCCATGACTACAGAGAAAGCTCAGCCCCCCACAGCACTAGCTAGACATCCCATGTTGAAAACCAGTCCATTTGCCAGGCACTAGCCCTTTTTTTAGTGAGAATGCCATAGTTTGTCAAATAAAGAAGTAAACCAGAATATAGTGTATTTTTTGTCATCCCTTCTTAATGTACAGTATTGGTTTTTAAGTGGTTTTGTATGGAATGAATAATGCAATATATTGGCCAGTTGTAAAAATTATGCCTGGTATCAGCTGTAATCTTTTAACTGTGTTTCTCCCCTCCATGCCCCTCATCTTCCCCCCCCCCCCAAAAAAAAAAAGTTTATTGCTGACCTGCAGGAAGGTTTTCCTCTGAGATTCCTGTAGTATTTCCAAGTATATATGGCTTAGCTAAGAGATGAGTGGCAACATCTAGCAAAGCTAATAGAAAATGAAAACAATGCTACATCTACAAGTAAAGATAGAGGACAGCCACCAACAGAAAAAGAAAAAGAGTGCATTTTGTCAATTTTTATGACACAGAAAGTATAAGATAGAGCAATGTTGCTTAAGCTTGGAAGCCAGGGGTTTCTTGTAGGAAAATGTCTAATAAAAAAAACGAGCTGTCAAAAAAATTAAATTGTAACATGATGGGAAGCAGCTCAAAATTGGAATACACAAAGAAAAGCTGAAATATAATAGCCTAAAAAGGTATTTTCCTAAGTGAATTCCATCAGTATAGAAGAGAAAGGGAAAACAGAAAGATACTTGCCTATGTGTTTGAATGGCTATCAGTGATGAAACTCATAAATGATGTAATAATGAACTTCATATATGGGAGATCCTTTAGGAATTAAGAAACTCATGCACTCTAAGCCTGACAACTGATGTCAACATTTTCATTCCGTATTTTCTGAAGAAGCCAAGAAAAAGGAACCAGTTTGTAAGGTGCTTGGAATGGGCAGAATTACAGCAGAAGGACCCAGAGAGATCTACAGATTTGTGTGTACCAATTTTTCAGGTCTGGCATAGGAAATGGACTTCCTTATATTACAAGGGACAAGTGAGAAACACCTGCAAGTTCCTG
>NW_008654455.1:11974-30769 GCF_000695815.1 Acanthisitta chloris | reverse complement strand
GGTTTTTTGCTAACTTCAAGATGCCACATTTCCTCTGCCATAAGTATTCACTTGAAAAGCACAGACTGCATCAGAAAACTCTATGTGTTCCTTGCCATTTTAGTCCATTGATAGAATTGGGGTATGTGATGGCCTTTCATTGAATTTTTGTTTGAAATATAACTCAGTAGGGTTCTGCTTATCTTGAACATTTCTGACTCACTTCACTAGCAATCAAAGGGTCGTTTTAGGGTAGTAGATTCCACAGTCCTTTCTCACTGGGTATTTCCAGGTGGACATTGACATTGATTAGTTCTTGTAGTCCAGGAGTTTGGGGACAAAGGCAAGTGATGACATTCCTTGCCCTGAGTGAATACTGTTCATGTAACCATCCTCACTGCTGCAGTCACTAGCCAGACCACCATTTCCTGAGGCCTGGATGAAAATATTTCCTCCACCACAAGGACCCTAGGGGAATAAAAAACAAAACAAAACAAAACTGAACTTTCCATACAGGCCTTTTATTTTAAACAGCCAATGTTACATTTCTGCCAAACTTAGAAGGTGTTTTTGATTATGCAGCTTTCAACTACCATGGAATTAATATAGAAAAACTTGTGTTCTTCAGGGAGCCCTGTCATACATCTGCAAAATAAGGTTCTTTTTATGTACCTACACATTAACATTGACATCCACTCCCTCATTTAATTAACAACATTTGAATGTCGTTTCCTTTCATGTAATAATTGTATTTTTTATTCCTAAACTGGTCTCTTGTTTTGTAGGGAGATACAATTGAAAAATGTCAAGATTTGTCCAGGAAAGAAACAATAACATTAAGGAGTTCCTTATACCTAGTGTCATTTTAAAAAAAAATGGTAATCTGCCCTTTTGCAGTGAATTTTGAAGAAAAATCCGATATAGGAAATGAACCTCTAGATTTTGACTTGAGGGGAGAACTTTCTAAATTTTTTCTTTCTTTCTTTCAGTGAGTTCAAAGCTAACATGCTGAGTCGGGGAACCTTCATGTCTTTAGGACTCTGGTAGCAACTATAAATCGTTGTGGTTTTTAATGTATGGTGGAGAATCGAGAGCATGGATTGCATGTCCACCAAGGAGTTAAATTCCAAAGAAGGAGATGCTAAAACTGCATTAGTAAATCTTCACTTTAACAGCCAGATAAAAGATATATGGTGGAGGAATGCAATCCAGTGTTCATTAGCTACTTGAATTTCTTTAATAACGCCAACAACCTCATGAATATTAAAATGAGTCCTGGGTTATGTGTCCTTATGTAAGGTATTCCTCTTGTGTCTGGTAAATGGTGTCCATGCAGTTATTAAAAAAGGAGAAAAGAGAGGAAAGTAAGGTTAGATCACAGGGGAAAGGTCAACCTGTTAGGAGGGGTCTTAGCACTCTTTGTTCAGTACTTCATCTAAGGAACCAGAAGATAATGTGTAAATAGTTTGAGGCTTTTTATTTTAAAATCAGAATCTAAGTGTATGAAATGCAATCTTTCTGTGTACAGCACAGTAAGAAAATATTGCAGTGATTTTTGTGTGGTCTTCTGGTTTCTTGTGGGTTTTTTTTGTTTTTCTTTTTTTTTTTTTCTTACTTTACTGAAAAATTTCTTCAAATTAAGTACTTTAACAGATAGGTGATAATTCCTGTCTTACAATAAGCCTAATCCTTTCTAGCAATTTGCCTGGTGATTAAAATATTTATATAATTATCATAGTGAGAGAGAAGATGAACTTTGCAGCTGGAAGAAAAATAAACTTTTTCAAGTAGATCTGGGGTAAGATACATAGACATCTCTCCAAAAATCCCTAATAAAAAGATATCATTTATTATGAACATTTCTCTTCTTTTATTAGTAGAATTATTTAATTAATAAGCTTGATTTTGAATGATGTTTCCTAGAAGTGGAAATTTCTAAAAAGCAATCATAAGACAACTTTGAAGAATACCCTTAACAAGAAATTTGGAAAAGCAGCAGGAAGAAAAGACTTGTAACAGATATTTTTAACTAGTTGGATGCATCAAAATAAAGAAATACAAGTCCTGAATGGCTCTATAAGCTTTATCAAAATGCATGTTATGCTGGAGGTCTGTTTCCAGCTCAAATTCTGGCACTTTTCTCTATCAGCAGTCCCCAAATTCATTTGCCTTGAAGAGACATTTTGCACTGTTTCTCAAAAAAAAAAAAACACCAGCATTTTTGATCAATTAGGTCAGAAGCAGCTTCTGTATTTTTGAAACAAAACCTGGATAAAAAAATGAAAAGCATCTTACAGGTACTAGTTTATCCCTTTAATACCTCCATTAATATTAAATAAATCCTGCAAATACAGTGTCTCGGTTTTGGAAAATATATTAATTGGGTGTGTGTCAGGAATAAAATCCAGGAACTCACTTTTAATATTTCTTAAATCAAAAGCTTCTTGTTCTTAACAGCTAACCCATTTAGATATTCCTTCCCTCTCCCCCTTCCAAAAGGCAGTTCCTTCAGCTGACTGCTGCACTCCAGTGCTGTCTGTACAGGTTACAAGCAGTGAAATGAATTACAGCCATCCCCATTTATACTTGTCCTGGTGTCAATGTTACTTCCACAGATGGCTGAAAAAATACATAATTTCTCTTCATGCTCCAAGCCAAATTTACTACCAAGCACCTCTGGATACTGCAATGAGGTGCTGAGTTTTCTTTGGGAATCTTACCCAAAGTACCTTTCAAAAACAAAAGAGGATTCTGAAGGCACAGGGTATTTTTTGAATTCATATATTCCCACACAAGTCACAAACATCTCACTGAAACTTATCCTACAGCGCAAGCAAAATCAGTTAATTTTATTAAGGGTTTTAATTATAGCTAATTCACAGGTCCATTGGTTAGTATTTCATGTTTTGGACATTGCTGAGTGATAAAAATCTATTTACTGATAAAGTAGGAAACGTAACATTAGAATACAAATATCTTAAAAGTCTCAAACTTCCAATAAGATTTCTTATATGTACTCCTATGAATAGACCCACTAAAATCAATGAAATTACTCCTGTGCATAAACATAAGCATACGCAAAAGTACTTGAAGACAGGAGATTTAGCTCTTAATTATTTTAGGTCACTGAAGGAAACGGAGGACACAGTGTCTCCCAGAACAGGTGACAAATCTGCTTAGAAAGGAAATATGGAAGTGGCATAAGGAAACAGTGTATAAAGGAATCTCATCCAGGAATACATAAGCACACTGATGCTGCCATAGAGGATCCAGCTGGGGAGTGGCTGATCTAGGTAATTATACTGCAAAATCTTTAGAGGAGACATCCCATACAAATTTCAGAAAATACAGATTAGGGACTCAAGGTACCTTCTGGATGCATAATTCACTCCAAATAATTTGTTAGACAAACCTCACCTCCTTTTTCTCTTTGTGAATTGTGCAAGAGCAGTTTATGACTTTCTTAGATTTATTATTCAGAATTATTCCCTGAATGAAGGTGTATCATTTATGAGCACTTCCCTGCCAGGGCTTGATATTCCAAATTTGGCATTCAATATTGCTGTGTTGGTTAGTCAGAGCAGAACACATCGTGTGTTGTGTTTCTCTGAGTGGAAGTAACTCAAAGTCAGGTTTTCTATTCTAAATCATCATATCTCAGAATTCAGAAATCACTTTCTAGTCCCATTTTGCAGTAATTACAAGAGATCTCACAAACATTCTGGCTAAAGGCACATTTGCTCAAAATTAAAACATCATTATTTTCATGGAAATATTTTGTTCTATGATGTCTCTATTTATGTCCTAGAATGTCTCTGCTATTCAGCTATAAGGAGGTTTATCAAAAGATATATCATCATTTAAAAAACAAACTAATAGGGATAATTTTGTCCAGCTGCATAATCCCCCAGATGAGATATTTTGGAATGTCCTAGGCCTTATTCATCAGTCCTAATATGTTAAGAACAAAACTTTCAAAAAGGACACCAATGAGGACTTAAAGCTTTAGCTGTCTAAAATCAGCCAGAGGAAATGTTTGAGGATGAAGACACTCATACACATCTCGAGAGTCTTTTCCTCTATGCCCATAAAGTGAGGGAGATTCCTATCTTGGTCCTGCTGATGGAGAACTATTTCCCACATCATGGAACAAAACTGTTTTGTGGTTCTCCTGCTGATGGAAAATCTTATTAGAAGAAGATTGCAAAAATATGGTTAAAAAAAAGAGAAAAAATAGAGAAAACATCTTGAAATAGTTCTTAACTCCTATTTCTCTTGAGGAGGAAGAAAATGGCTAAAGAATTGGAAGCATGACATATAGATAAATTACAGTGCTCTTAACACAAGCAATATTTAGTAATTTCTAAGCCCTGGCTTGCAGTCAGTCATCCTAACCATCTGCTCAGAACTGAACTTTTTCTTCTTCTTCAGTGTAGTTGAACTATATCAACAGAAACAATTTTTTCAGGGAGAGCAAATGTACCGCTACGAACAGTTTGATGAAAGACTGAATCTTTGTATCCCTGGAAAGTAAGTCTTCCTGTAACAAGCAGCTAATGTTTGAACACGTCAAAGCAAGCCTTTTAGAACAGGAGATAAGAGCACTTGAATGATTCTTACAAAGTGGTAACTGGCCCAAAAGAAAATGTTGTGTACGGTAATTATTCTGGGAGTTACATTTTCCTCAGACTTGAAAAGATCTTTACCATGACTCAGTACATTGGGCTTCACTCCTACTCTCATTTGGGAGAACCAGGTCTAAAATACAGTCCAATTGTACAAGCAAACATTTTCTTAATACAGGCAACGTTATTGGCATAGTCAGTGGTAAGATAATGGTCAGATCCATATGAGGAACAGCTCGTAACTTAATGTCAATAGGAGGTGGGTTGTTTATTCATGGTTTTAATTTTAACTATGCTGTTAAATGCTACACTGCAGAAGCTTTAATGTTTAAGCAACTGTATTAATATAAAAGTACTGTTATTGATAAAAATTCTTTTGCTTTTGGAATTGGGGAATAACACACCATCAGAAAGTCTTTATTGCTGGCATAAGTAACAGCTGTGCTAGAGGGCACAGCTACACTAACCTAGTGTCACTGTCTCAGCATGTGGCCTGTTCAAAGTCATTGTTTACGTGGACTTTCTACCATATGGAGTTATCAACATCTTCTTGCACAAATCTCAGTGCTGCTTTGTAGTTCCAGACTGAGGATACAGCGAGAGAGACTTTGTTTTCACTTTTTCTCCTTTGAAAATGTAAGGAAAAAAAAATGAGAAAGAGAAAGGAAATAAAAAGAGAAAGGAGAGGAGAGGAGAGGAGAGGAGAGGAGAGGAGAGGAAAGGAAAGGAAAGGAAAGGAAAGGAAAGGAAAGGAAAGGAAAGGAAAGATAAAATGGCTAGAAAAAGGAAAAAGAAAAAGAAAAAGAAAAAGAAAAAGAAAAAGAAAAAGAAAAAGAAAAAGAAAAAGAAAAAGAAAAAGAAAAAGAAAAAGAAAAAGAAAAAGAAAAAGAAAAAGAAAAAGAAAAAGAAAAAGAAAAAGAAAAAGAAAAAGAAAAAGAAAAAGAAAAAGAAAAAGAAAAAGAAAAAGAAAAAGAAAAAGAAAAAGAAAAAGAAAAAGAAAAAGAAAAAGAAAAAGAAAAAGAAAAAGAAAAAGAAAAAGAAAAAGAAAAAGAAAAAGAAAAAGAAAAAGAAAAAGAAAAAGAAAAAGAAAAAGAAAAAGAAAAAGAAAAAGAAAAAGAAAAAGAAAAAGAAAAAGAAAAAGAAAAAGAAAAAGAAAAAGAAAAAGAAAAAGAAAAAGAAAAAGAAAAAGAAAAAGAAAAAGAAAAAACTAGAACAAGAAGAGTTCAGTCTTCCCCAGTAATCTTCTCTTATTAAAAATATATGTCATTATAAATATTAACATGTATAAGCATATATACTTATGAATACATTGTAAAATCTCATATTTTGGACATCCTACTCCTTACTCTCAAAACACCTGAGACTGACCATGGTGGCAATGTCACTTCACCTCTGAGAAGGAGAATTAAATGTTCCTCTGAGGGGTGTCCCATGACTGTCCCCCTGGGCTGGACCCACCTCTGCACCCAGTGAACGCCTGGGTAGAAAACACATTTCTTTAGCACGTGGGACATCCCGTGAGCCTGAACACATGGGGCATTCTTAGGTGGTATTAATATGTAAGTAGGTGGTTAGGACCCTGCCAGGCATGTTTGGGCAGGCTGCCCAAGTTCCTGGTGTGGGTTGCTTGCAGGCACAATGCTCTCTTGTCTGCTCCTGGGAATGCATTTTGAGCAAGTGAGGTAGACATACCTCTGGAAACCTGAGTAAGGCAAACTGTTCCGGTTCATGTTAAGAGGGGAAAGGAAATGAATAAACGTTATAAATCTTCGTTAGCCCAGCAAGAGCAAAGAGCATTCTTTCATGCACAATTAAGAGGGACAGAAAGAAAAGGTAAGTAACAGCAAAAGGAATTTTTGAGCTCTCCTCTGCAGCAAGAACACCATAAAACCCCCTAGAAAAATTCAGATGCTTGTAGGTACTTCAGGATTCTTTGTAAGTGTGTGCACAGAGTTGCCAACAAAACAATGTATTGTGAGAAAAATATCAGTTTGCCAAACGTGGATGTTTCTTCCAAATTTGACAGACATTGCTCTATTAAAGACCTGATTTGAAGAATATTCCCTTGGTCCATGCTGTGGCTCTGAAGACTTCCACATTTACTGCTGAAGAAAGAGAAACTACCTAGTGGTAGCTAGTCCTACAAAGTCACTGGGTTGGAATTCAATAGTGGCTGCATTCCCTCCTGCATGCCTCCCAGGTGGAATGGGAATGCATGCATATCCCAGTTCTGGAACATCACCTGCCCAGGTTTCTGAAATAAGGTTTTGAAATTCTAGTTTCGGGGATATTGCTGAATATTTGATTTGATAATGAAGGTATAAGGAGAGAAGATACCACACCAAAATACTATAAGTCCATGCAAATAAGAAAATTTGTGTTTTGGATAATTATACTCTAGCCTCCTTGCTGTTTTCATAGATCGTTCGTTAACTAGGCACAATGAGATATTTCTTTTCCAAGGAAATAACATGTATATATTGATAATTTTTTAATCCCTACATGCACAGTAGCAATAGTTGACATGGTATGGAGATAAGCTTCTGATGGGGTTTTGGTATTGGAGAGCATTCAGTTACAGGAACAAGTCTATCCTACAGATGTTAGAGCAAAATTGCTCCAATGGCTAAGGGTACATTGGTGGCACTTGGACAAAAATTCAGATAAGGCAAAGCCACATACAAATAAGTACGAAGATGGGAAGCATGTGTGGCTGTATGGAAACTCAAAACAGATGGTGGAACAACTTAAGAGTAGAAAGATCAAAGTTACAGATATAACCAGCTAGATCAGAAAACTCCAGAGAAAGGAGTAGCAGTAATAATGGACAATATATTGAACAAGCAGAAAAGACAATGCTGTCACAGAAAAGACAAACTCTACACTAGGTTGTGTTAATTTAATCATGTGTAATACAAGGAAGACAATTTCTCCACTCTGTTTGTCTCAGCTGAGCTTCATCCAGTGAGTCACATTTAGTTTGGGCTCCCACATTTTTCAAAAGGTACAGACAAATTAGAAGGACTTAAGAGAAGGACATCAAAAATTATAAAAGATGTTGAAAATAAGGCTTAGGAGGAAAGCTTAAGAGGTTGTTATATGTTCAGGCTAGAGAAGAGAAACCAAAAGGGAGCCTTAATAACCTGATAATTGCATAAAGGGGTGTTACCCAGAGGAGAGGGACCAATAGTTCTCATTAGTCAGTGGGGACAAAACAAGAACTAATGGACTTTAGCTGCAACATAGATAATAGGGTTAAATATTAGGAAGAACTTTACAACTGCAGGAACAGTTAGGACATGGAACAAGCTGCCAAGAAGTTTTCCAGAATCACCTCCACTGCAGGATTTTAAGGCCAGACATAATGTCAATCTATCAGCAATGGTTTAAGTTTAATGAAATCAATCCTGACACAATACATGAGGGAAGGAGAAAAAAACCCAAACTGGGCTGAATGACCTACATGGGGTATGTTTGCTGGCAAAGAATGCTGTGATTCTCTGACCCTGTACAGTACATTGAGAGGTTTATTTACTATTGCCAATTTTTTTTCCCCTATCTGTAATCCCTGTCTTCATCTGAAAGAGAAAATGCAGAGATGTGTTTTCCAGACTTAAATTAATACTGTTATCTATCTGCCTTACCCATTTAGAGAGGTGACCACGTTTCCCATCCTCACAGCAGCCAGTGACTGCTGAGCATCTGTGTCAGCTGGGAACAGAAGTTTTCATACCTTCCAGACACAGGGTGACTCTTGGGTCCAAGTAGTGGCTGGTTGTGCCTGACACCTTTCTGCAGCATGCTGCAGGCAAGGGCAAGGTTTGTCTTTAAAGCCCTTTCAAACCTTCACCTCCATACTTTCCATTAACTAGTTAAAGCACAATTTATACCCTAAATGTGCACTTTCTCTGCTTGGAGCATTGCAAATCCTAAAGTAAATTTCTTTTGTGAACACAGAGCCCCTAACTCTATAGTACCTGCCTGATCAACACCCTTTGTGCATCTTGGGCTGTTAAAACTCAAGATCAAAACACTGTGCATCAGCATGTGCAAAATGAGCAGTAGGACAAGTATGAAAATCCAGGACACTGTCCATTTATATTAATGACAAACTTTTTCAATTACTCTAAGCAATTCCCATGTACGAATGCAAATCAGATTAATATTTAAGCCAAAATTCTGTGGTACCAATATACAATTAAACAGAAAGGGAGAAGGGGGATGTTTTTCTTTTTGTTGCCTACTGCATTGAAATACTAAGTGTCCTCAAACCACTGCTTAATGACACAGACTGGAAATGAAGTAGCTGAACTAACCCCCTATATGGACATGTTCTGCCAACAGCCATTCCAGTGCCAGCAATAAATTCCCAGACTAAACAGTTTAAATTTGGCATTCTCATTTGTGATGCTGTACTTATGCTACACTCACAAGATTGATTCTCTGAATTCAAAGTATTCTAGCAAATGAATTATTAGAGATATGAAGTTTTGGATGACAAACACATGTCAACAGTGAATTAATATGATATTTGAACAAAACACTGTTCTTATAAAGAGAAACGTGTGGTGGTTTGAACAATAATAACTACAGTCAGGGTCAGACAGGTTTCCACTCTAATTCCTACTTTCAGGAGACTAAATCCAAAGCTGACTGAAGCCTGACAATCAGCTCTCAGATGAGACAAGATGCTTTTTTTAGTAACCCATGGAAATTTTTTTGGGTACCTAATCATTGTGATTTTTTTCGCCCTAAATTTCACCTGATTTAAAAAAAGAAAAAAAAATGTTACCCTTATGTAACTAAAATAGTCTTCACTTTAAATTGGAATTTGTCCAAAGACTAGCACAGAGTGGTTTAGGTATTCTGACAAGGAAAAAGGAAGAAGGATGAATGCTTAAAAAATGGACTGTGAAACAAAACAAACAAAAAAATCTTCATAAGCATTTTTAAATTTGGACTTAATATGCATGTGTAGCAGCTGGATTGACACAATGGACCCTAACGGCTCCTTCAGGTTCCTTTCAGACTGTATTATTCACTCTGCAGTCAGAGGACCAAAGACAACATTTTGGGGAAAAAGCCTATATTTTTGCAAACAGCTGCATTTAGACAATGACACAGGGGATGTTATCATATGACTGTCCCAACTGAAAAGTGTTCTTGTTGGATGGAAGTATTTAGTATCTGGAGATAAGGTTGTCCGTGGGTAGCATGGGATGTAGGTCAGAGCACTATTTGGTCCAGGGCTGTGAAACCTTTAGCTGAGAGATTCTATAACCAAAAATAATGGAGCTTTACCCTTTATTTCCTCACCTACCAGTATCCAAAGACCATTCATATAGAAAAAAATGTTGCTTACATAACCAAGCTCATTTTCTGTTAGAAATAATGAAAGAAGTTTTGGATTGATTGAGCGATTTTATCTAATTTATGAAAACCTCTTTTGTCCACTCTTTTCTATTACAAGTGAGTGTACTGTACTGGGAATACTGAGCTAATGCCCTCGAGGAAGACCATGTGACTGCAATTATTTATGAATTAACATGTCACAGATTTGAAGCTTTGAGACAAACACATTTCCCAGCTGCACATTTGTGACTTCTGAGTTTGTAAATGGAACAGATGAAATAATAACTTGATCTTCCTCTCTATTCCTCTTATATATTGGTTAGTTTACTTGCTAGATACATAAAGACAGGCACAAATACTTACATAGATATTTATCATTCACAGAGAGTGTAAATTAAACATGCCATTACTTTATCAGCTATGATAATAAATACTTGACGCCAGACTGGATTTCTCTACAAGTGATGTTATCATTGTTTTTAATACATCGTTTGCCTTTTGAGATACAGAAATAATTTCTGAATGCTAATGCTGCTTAAAGCCAACCCAGTGCAGGAGTAAAACTCTGCAAATAAAGAGTGAACTGCTTTATAAAGCACAGTAATATGTTCTTAGTTAATGCTTTAACTTAATTTGTGCTCTGGGAGCCAAACAATAATTTGACTGATATTATTAGATACATACTTGTTTGGTATGTCATGAAAACTTAAAAGTCAGGCTGAAATCAAACTCAGATGTCTTAATCGATAGCACAAACATAAAGGCAAGAAATAGATGTAGAATACATATGGTTTTGCTGTCAAATATAAACAAGTGTAGCTGATACACATACATACATATATTTGTTAGCTGACTATGTAAATTGAGATGAAAGCACGTTTTCAAGCATGACCTATGATAAACAAATGCATATAAATAAACAATAACCCAAGATAACACTAGAATAACATCAATTAAAACAATTACAGCGACTTCTAGTCATCATGAAGTATTGTTTCAGTTCCATCTTAAAACAGGAAAAGCTCCCAATTGTTCTTAAATCAACTGGTAACTGATTCCACATTTGTGGAGCCTTGAAACAAAAAGCTTTTTATCCCTAGTTTGTATTCATTCTAGGGCATGGTAGTTCCACAGCATGAATAGAGTGTAATGTATAAGCTGCTCTAAGGGAAAGCAGCAGGTTGAAATAGTGGACACTGATTGACACAGAACTCTAATTGCTATTTTATATCCATATTTTAAAAGTCAGATTTTGTAGGAGAAAAAGAAGTCATATCTAAAGTTGATATGAGTGGTAAGTTGAAAGAGTTACGGAATTTTACATAGCACTTGATATTATGCATATATATAGATGTACATGTGAAAGTTCAGAAACTGCCTCCCCCCTCCAAAACCATAGCCAAATCCAGTGGAGAAAAAAAAAAGACTTGGAATTCTGATAATCTCTGCTATTAACTAGAATACCAAAACTGCCTCTTCATGCCTATTTGAAAACAGCAGCTATAGAGGAACTAAAAAGTGTTCTATATGTGTGTGTATGCATATACAATGTGCTTATTTGCTGCCTCTTCCCTAAACATATAAATAAACCATAAAAAATTCTTTTCTCTCCCTCAAACCCATTTGTTTTTTCAGGTATTGATTTCCATGTTTTCCCTAGATAAGTCCCCAGGAGTCTGGAGAACTGTTAGGATTATGACATCAAAAGGGACAAAAGATTGGAAGCTGTTTAATGACAGGAGGGTGGGACATTTAAATCATACTCTTTAAAAGTGTTTTTGGGTTTTTTTTTTTCTTCCCCATAAGCACTTACAGGACTTAAATTCTTGACAAACACATGAGTAAAGGGCTCAGTCAGCCCTTTGAGAAAGAACTCTGAATACTGCCAGTTGCAAAGTTCCCTAGAAAGTCTTCATAAAAAGGGGGGAGGATATCGAGATTGGATATTGCTAAAGTTAAAAATAAAACCAAGATAAAAGTGAGAAAGCTCAGTGGCTGTTGTTTCTTTAGAAATCACAAAGCCACTGTAAAAGACAGAGTAAAAAGGAGTATTTTTTTACCCTTTTCCAGTCTTTTATAAAGGTCAGATTCAGGGGATTGCTGCGCTGCCACGAACCCTAGAAAAGGAATACTCTGAGAATAGAAAAAAGAAGGGTGGCATGCCTAGAAAGGCGAGGTGTCTGTGTGAGAAAGGCATTTTGGAAAAGAGCCTGTCGCCCACAAAGTACTGCAGCTTAAAGTGCTCAAAGCTGTGTCTGAGCAAGCCATGACTCCTGCAAACAGACAGGAGGGGAGCCCTGTGCTGTACCCCCAAACTGTCAGCATTGCTGGTGCCCGTCCCTGGGGCAGGCAGGATACCTCCTGCCCTCCCTTTCACCAGCTGATGACTGAGTCTTGCTTTGTCCAGAGCTCTGCCACAATTTGTTAGCACTCAGCATCAGCCACTTTCCTTGGATCAACAGAGGAACTGTGCAAAAAGGATACTTTTACTGAGAGGGAAGTGCTGGGCTGGAGGAAAAATGTCTATGTGTGTGGATTTCTGACCCTGGAGACTTCAAACCTGCTGGACCACAGCCTTGCAAATGGGGGAAGAGGACAGTAGGTCACACTTAATGCTTTTGCAGAGATAGCTCACTTTCCAGCCACTCTGAGCCCTACCTCCCATGCTGCTGTCTGCCACAATGCCCTTTTATTCTGGCTTCTTGCTAAGGATGAGGATTCTGAAATCTAATGCTGTGTCTGTCCAAGAGGTGAACCATGCTATTTTTAACTCCCCAGTACCTGTAAAGGCACAGAATGGAGCTGTCCTGGAAGTTGAGCAATTTGGTCAGCTCTGGTGTCTGCAGTAGCTAAGAGAGTCCTGTTTCATCCTCACTGCTGCACACTTGCACAAAAATCATGTGTCTTCCTCTGTGAAGGCAGAGAAATTCAGGGTTGGATTCGATGATCTTTGAGGTCTCTTCTGACTCAGTTGATTCTATGATTCTATGAAACTTCTAGAGGGGAAAACCAAAACACTAAGATCAAAAACTTCACCCAGGGTAAAGTAAAGGGGCAAGGCTGTATCCTGATTCTCACCTTAAATATCAAGTAAGGTTTTTATAGGGAATCTGCATATCACAGGTAATCTGATGTTTAAATCTTGCACAAGATGAAGGACTAACAAATCCAGGAAAAAAGTATATTTTGTTTTGTCTTCTGGAGTAAACAAATACGAAATATATATGCATATGTACATATATGTATTGCATTATGCAGTGAAGTAGTGATTGTAGTCATAAACCCATGGTTGGGTTTAGGCTCTGACATGTCTTTATGAGAATGTAGTGCCACAGTCAGATTCTGACTAGTAAGAACCTCTGATCAGAACTGGGTCATTCTCAGAATCAGTGTAGGGAGTTTAGAGGGAAAAAAAATCTGAGTTTAGAAAGGACAGACAGAAAAGTAGGAGGTTAATATTACAGCCTCCTGGGAAGAGAAGGGTGTCTGTTGGTGAAATAATGATATTCGATCTGCAAGCTCTGTAGATCCACAACACCAAAGCATTGAAAGGGAAAACACTGTTTGTTGGAACCTATTCTTAATCTGGTTATATTATCCCTTAGTAGTTGGATAGCTGTGGAGTCCTAAAGTCCAACAAACCAAAATAGAAATAAGTGAAGTAAAAAGAAAACAATCATTTGGAGAAGTCACATGGAAGGGAAATATTGGCAAAGAAATAGGTCAACTTTTGAGTCTGGCACACATAACCACAGTTATGTACCTTTAAACTTTGTACATGCATGAAAATCAACTTTTCTGAAATCAGGAGTCAGAGGAATGGTCCAACTCACTTTCACCACATCACTTAATGGGTTACTAATTACAGAAGACTATTTTGCTGTAACAAGATAACCATGTTTTAGCTCCACTGGAAATTAGGATAGCTCTGCAGAAAGCTTAAGGTGCTGCTGTGGCACTATAACTTTATAACATGACAGGGAATAACTTATCTTTCTACCATGGTCAGTGAATAACTTATCTCCAATGGGTGTCAGAATGGCAGCTAAAACTGTCTCTGGTTTTGCTACTTTAGTGTCTTTATTGTTCACACAGTTCCTTCCCTAGTGCTATCCTATGACTGCTGATAGAAACCAAATGGGTCAGATATTCTTTGTCTATCTAGTGATTCTGTCCTTAATTAAACACATTGGATCTTCACAATGGAAGAAGGTAAAAAGTGAGAAGAATTCTCCAAATTGTATTTTACGATAGGAAACAAGAGCATATTTTTTTGTTGTTGCTGAAAAACTGTGCATCTGTTTTTTAAAGAATCTCCTCCTGATACAGCAATCACATGTTCCATTAAATAAACCAGAACTCACTACAAGAGAAATCTTATTTTTGGTAACAGCACTCTAACCTTGAAATTACAGCCAAATTCTTTAGTTAAGATATTCCAAAGAAAAATAATATGTCTCTTTTAACGCTCACAGCAGGGAATGTTATGTTCAGAAGCAAATGAAATTTTAAGAAAGGGCACCCAGGCACTTCTAGTCATGAAATGAAGCCAAGGAGAGTCCTCTGTGACTGCCATGGGTAGTCAAAAAAAGGTTAAGAGCTTTTCTCAGATGAAATCATGATTATCCATGTGAAGTGCTTAGCTTCTGTGGAAGAAGAGTGTGGAAGATGTCTACTTCCACAAGACAAGAAGGGACTAGTGATAGAACAGCAGTCAGAAAAAGCTAGGACTAGAAAGCCAAGCAGATTAATAGCTAGAAACATTTGTGAGAGAACCTCTGAAACCCACAATTAATCTAGAGGGGATAAAGGATGTATATATTGGACAATGTGAGAGGGAAGAGAGTTCTGTAGGGTCTTGATACCTTCTAGTAACATCAGTTTGAGACAGAAAAACTCAGCTCAATGGTAGACAGCTGAGGTAGAAATAGGATCCAAGCTGTCCACTTGATGCAGTCAGGTGTTTCCTAGGCAATCCCAGCACTATTATGTTGAGTGATTTGCAGTGTGGAATAAGGTTCTGAGGGTTTTAAGGGTTCCCCAAAGTCATGGAGCTTCCAGTTCTCTGCCTGATTTTAATTTTAAGCACTTGAAAGACAAGTGAATATTTGGAGAATAGATCTTCAAAAATCCTTCTAGAAGAGAAGCACAATTCCTAAGAGGAAATTCTGTACTAGATTGGTTGACCTGCTTTCAAGGGAAATGAATATCTCTGTCATTGCTTACAGAGTAAGTGGAGGGAAGCTAAATGTCAGCATACCTCTGATTTGCATGGAAGAAGTGTCTTGGCCTTTGTAGTGAAGAGAAACTTTAGTGGGATTGCAAGTTTCTAAGAAGAAAAATTCATGGTTCTAAATCTTTGCAAGTTTCTAAGAAGAAAAATTCATGAATTTTTGAAGAAGAAGGAGGTGTTTCTGCAACTACTTAGTGCAATGAAAGTGGTGACACTTTGGTGAATCTAAAGGAAAATACTAGATGGAAAGAGAATGAGTTAGCAAAGCAAGAGGAGCAAAAGAGCCCTTGATCTATGATTCTATCAGGGTAGAAACCAGTAAGTCAGGAACATAAGGAGGACTAGGATTCAGGCACTCTAGGTAGATTCTTATCTTGCTATAATGCTGACAATCAAATGAAGAGGACAGGAAAAGAATTTGACAAACAAAAAAATCTGGTAAAGGAACTAACTCCTTCCTCTTGCTCATCCACTTTGAAGTTGAGGCTTTCATTTATGTATGTATGTATTTATTTATTTATTTTGCTGGTTTGCTACCATTCACATCATAGTGCATACAGAAAGACCAGGCTTAAATAGATTATTTGACTGATATTTTTCAATTTCATTGCCCACTAACTTGCTATGGAAGATAATGGTCTGCTAGAAAAACTGCTTTTTCAGCCCTCCGACAGGAGCCCTGGTGAAATTGAGAGAGGTCAAAAGAAGTCAGCTGCCATTTTCACTCCCATTTTTTATGGAAATGGGCAACAGATTGGTGAAGACATTGCAAAGGCTCTAAGGCAATCACTCTTTCAATTTGTCCAATATTAGTTTCAATAAGAACTGAGAAGAGAAACAATTGCCAGCAGCCCCTACTTGATTTGTTAAGACTCACTCTTGTCCACTTCAAATCACCTTTGACATTTACGAGCTCAACTTTGCAAACATCATTTGAGTATTATTATTTTATCTGATGCCTCTATTATGTCAGTGCCTAGGCTACCATCATGCTAAAAGTGATGCATAGGTATCAAGAACACCATTGTTTCTTATGTCCCCACTTTGTGAAGAACAAGAAAGCTTTTGTTCTTGCACACAGACCCAATACTTCCAGCACTGCACATGCAAGGGATAGCAGTTTGCAAAGATTTATGTGTATATATCCAAAGTCAATTTGAAAAAAGGAAGATCTAATTTGGAAGACATTTACACCAACCCTAGCATACTGAGAGCAAATTAGTTTTACCCTGCACCTATGTTTTCCTATGCAGAAAACATCTTTGCAGAACTCCTAGGGCATAAGAAACAAATAAATACTAATAGAGATAATATTATTTAAATAAATTTAGGTTTGTACTCTTTGCAGCATGCAACAGGTTGCATGCACTCAGGTCTTCAGAGCCACAGGAAAAACAAGAACAAAATCCATAAATATAAATAAACCCATAATAAATAAACAAAGAAATGCATACCAAAACATTAACAGTTGTATTAACAAATATTCCTAGGACACAAATGCTCAGTGTGATTTACTCGGCATGAGTCCAGAGCATTAAATATAGGTATTGGAAGAAAATGTCTATGTGGGTCAAAGAGTTTGAGATAGTGTCCAAGAAAGAGAGAGAGAAAATACTATCTGCATGGGATGGATGGTGTTCAGTAACTCTTGCAGATTCTCACAGAAAAGATGCCACTTTGCCTAAAGCCACAGCAGGTGCATTCTGCTTGCAGACTCTTGTAAGGCTGAAACTCTGTGACTGTCAAGGAAAAGGGAAATTCATTGGAACATAAGTGACAGAAGAGTGGAATGGACAATGCTGAGGACCAACCACATTTAAAGAGACCTGAATGTCTGTGTGGGTTTGGTAACATACACTATGTCTGCCATGAATTCTGTGTTGGGATACAGACACTGCCAGGATGAGGTTTTGCCATTTTGGGCTCCAGGCAGGTTATGGCATATACTGTCCTAAAAAAAATTAAATTAAAAAGAAGAAATAAATGCAAGGAAGGAAAGTAAGCATTTGCCTGAGAGTTTGCACATGCAGTAGTGAGAGCATAATTTTTTTGGGAATGCTCCTTTGTGAAGGGAAACTTGATGATGAAGGAATCAAGCTGAACTGAGAAAAAATCCTATAGTATTTATAAGGAAATTATGTTTATAGCTCCATTTTTAAATCATACACACCTCATAAGCACCTACTAGCAATATGCTTCAAGCATTCTGGAAATGCACACCGAGAATTATTTTAACATAGGTTCTTTCTTGTGTGTTTGGGAAAATATTTAAAAGTTTCTTAAAATACTGCAATGTAAAGAGGAAATAAATATGAAATGTGCAGAATTAATAGGAAAAAAGAAGAAGTGAAGACCTTTCTCCACTTTCTCCAATACCTACACTGACTTGGGTACAGAGTAATATGCTCTAGAGCATAAACCATCACATATGCTGCATATGTAAGCCTGCCCTGATTGGTTGCAAGTAAACTACAAAAATTCCTATTGACTGCACCGTGCAAGGATCAATGCCACTAACACCTTGATATTTGCTCCCACTTTCCATTTACTTTTCACTTGTGACTTTAAAATATAAGTGACAATGAAGCATTGTCTCTATGGTATATAAATGGGAGCTTATTTCCTGCATTTACTCTGCTTTTCTTAGGGGAAAGGGGATTTACAGTTAATAACAAATCCCGTTCCACATTTGGATTATTCCTGTGTACAGTAAAAACTCCTTGAATTTCAAATAATGCCAATTTCCATCTCAGCTGGAGAGGCAGTGGGGACTCTGCTGTGTGCTTTTTATCTCAGAACTGTAAGTGCTGTGCTAAAGGACTTGGCCACAAATAATCTCATGTGTCACCAAGGCCAGTGATAAGCAAATGCTTGTGGAAGGGCTCTTGCTTCCTAATCTTCATAGACCTGTCACCTTGCACTGAGACAGTCTCCACAGCAGGTGAGTTGCAGTGATCAGCTCAAGGCACTGCAGTCCTTGGCTTTGCTCCCTTGGCAGTTCCATGTACAGGTAGCATGGAAATGTCCACCACTCTTGATTGCTACCAGTAATCTACAAGGGCATATGGAGAATGATTTAACAGATTACCAAATCTGTCTCTAACAGTATTTTATCCATTGGCAGGAACTTGCAAAAGAAAGAACCCAACAGACAATATGAAAACTACAGGCCAGAATTACATAACTAAAACCTTCATAGAAGGGGAAAGGCAAACCAACAGAAACACATCCGTTTCGATTTATTTTAAGAATATATTTCTTATAGAAGCTTTTATTTTAAGAAAGAAAAATTAACAAGAAGATCATAGAGTCATAGAATTTAAGGGTTGGAATGGACCTTACAGGTCATCTAGTAAGATCATATTGAAACTCCAGCAAACATATCTGTTTAAAACTATGATACACTCAGAAAGCAGCAGAGATATAATTTAGTTTGTCTGCTATTCTATTCCCTCTATTTAATGGCTTTGCCAGGTTTCTTTCTGGGATATCCATTATTAGAGTATACTAATATTAATTTAATCCTAGTACAACTAATTACATATTCCCTTTAACCAGCATCTTGCTCACTGCCAACAGAATTAGACCTAATGAAATATATCAATA
>NW_008654455.1:0-11945 GCF_000695815.1 Acanthisitta chloris | reverse complement strand
CAAAATAATGATAACCAGTAAAGATCACACACAGAAAGTTACAGTGGCTATGTCTCGAGAGTGGGAACAGCATGGTAGTGATATTCAAACAGGAACCCAGCAACCCTCCAACCCTGGAACCACTAATAACTTCAGCTGGAACAATTGACAGAGGGGAAATGAATCATTCCCTTTGACAAGAACAAAACCATATTAAAATGTAATAGTTTATTAAACAACTGACTTCAGAAGTTAAATTACTAAATTGTATCTCCATGGGTTTTAAGAAGTACTGTCTGATCACAATAATGGATTGCCTACAAACTTTTATCTTAGCCATCGCCTCCAGAGTTGCTGTATTTAATTATTTAGACATTGTATTAATGAAACATGTTATACTGGTAAGAAAACTACTTTTATCACAGCACATGAAAGAAAAAAAATATAATATGTGGTTTACATTGCACAACTGCATTTGCATCCCCATTGCAAATAGCAAAAAACGTCCTCTCCCTGATCCTTTTTTTCCAGCTGCTCTCCTTGCAAGGATTTGCAGAACTAATTTAATGGCCATCATTGTTCTTGATTCTGACTTGACATAAAAAAAAAAAAAAAAAGGAAAAAAAAGGAAAGAATAGAAACCATTTAAAACGTTTTGGAGCACCTGTTGTGCTGCATTATGACCCACTGTGATTTCAATTTATGTCACATGAGAACATGCCACTGGAGCACCAGATTGCATCATGTGCAAAAACCCTAGCAGTGCTGGAAATTGATGTCATATCACATTTTTTATACTACATATCCACACATACAATGCATAGAAACAAGAAGGCTAAATTAAGATTAAAAAAATTCCACACATACAATGCATAGAAACAAGAGGGCTAAATTAAGATTAAAAAAAAAAGAAAAAGGAAAATGTCAATAGACATAGCATGAATGAGGTTAGACAGAACCATTCTGATTTGTCTGTGTCCTTTCTCAGGGTGGAAACCTTGATGCAGAATGAAGACCTCTCTCACTCGAGCTATTGAGAACTTAGCAGCAATAGTAGTTTGCCACTTTTTTTTGGTGGGTCAGCCACAAGAAGGAAGTAAGACATATTTTTAGGTGAATTTCAGGTGTTTGCTGACATTAGAGGGAGAGTGTGAATTTAGAAAACTTGGAAAAATTCCATGTTCTGCAATAGGGTAGGGTCTGCTTATCTCTGCTCAGAGTTGAAGCCTCTCCCTCAAGTTCTTTACTGGTCCTATCTTCTCCAGCTGCCATTCTGTCTTTCTCCTTGACCAACTGTCCCAAGAGGGATAAAAGAATTTGGCAAAGTGCTCTGGAGCACATGAAAGACCAAAACTTAGGTACTTAAATGGAAAATGCAGAAATGAACAAAATATTAATCATATGCACTTACAGTTAAGCGCCTTTGAGAGCCCTTAAGAAGAGAGACTTGGCTTGGAAACCTGCACTATGAGCACACTCATTGAATAATCATGTTTTGTGGAAGGAGAATTCAAATACACCACAGAATCCTGTACAGAACAATCCAGCTATGCTTTTTCTTCTCACAAGGCACAGGACAAATTCTGCCTTTGCAAAGCATATTTTGCAGACCTGAAGTCTCTTGATTGGAAAATGGCCACAATAATATTTGTCTTCCTTACAGTTATATTGCAAATGCTAATGATTACAAAACTCTGCAAGAACTGCATTTAAAATGTTAAAAATTCTAAAAAATCCATTCCTTAAGTGTCTAAAATACACAGCTGCCTTAAAAATATACATTTAAAATGTTAAAAATTCTAAAAAAGCCATTCCTTAACTGCCTAAAATATACAGCTGCCTTAAAAATATTAATGTTATTAGATAGCAACCCTTTACAGCCAGAAGAGCAGATTCACTGTGGATTAAAGCAAACAAAGACCCTTTTCTTAGAGGAGAAAGAACAAAACCACAATCTGAGTTCTGCTTGTAACCAGTGATGCTTCCAGTGATGTAATGTGCCCATTTTTGACCACTGTCCTTAAAAACAGATGTAGCCTATTTGGAGAGTAGTGGTCAGAAGAGAATGAGAGTGATCAGAAAATAAGTCCTATGAGTGAAGAAGGGTGAGGGTATTGTAGTTATTCTATCTAAAATAAAGAAGGCTGAGAGAGAAATGATAGCAGCTAAGAGATATGTAAGAGAAAGAGAATAATCTGTATGACAAGCCCAATGTGGATAGGACAAGAAGTAGTAGCTTTGAATCACAGCAAGAGGGATTTGGGTTAGACATTAAGAAAAAAATTGTAATTGTAAGGAAAGTTAAGCATTGGAGAAGTACACTGACCTCACCTGAGGATACTGTGGGATCTCCACTGCTGGAAGATTTCAAGAACAAGTCATGCAGGTATTTTTCAGGCACTTTCAAGGTCCTGCCATTTATATGGACTAACTGATGAAGAGAGTCTTTTTTCCTGTGCTTCTAAGTCGTACTGTGTAACACATACAGATAGCAAGAAATGGTTTGTTTGTGTGAGAGCTACAGAGACCAGTCACTTATTGTGTGGAAGCCATTAATGAAAAGCAAGCATAATGGACCTTCCAAAAATATTCACCTTCATTTCAGTGTGGGAAGGTGATAACCTATTGCTGAAGGAATACGGTTCTACTGACAGGAAGAGGACCAGGAAATTAGTTCTCCCTGGAAATTTCCATCTGTGAAGTAGGCAAACCTGCAGGATTACTTTCCCACCATTGTTTTCTGTCTACTTAAAAGCATTTGCTGGAAAGGAACTTACTGCAGGCTGAATAGATGGTAGATGGGTTGAGATGCTGGATGCTGGTGAATTTGTGGTCCAGGAGAACGGGAAGGAGTATGAAAACTCAGATGAGGGGTTCTGTACAACAAAAATGAAAACTCAGATGAGGGGTTCTGTACAAAAAAAAAAGTGTCCCATTCAAGGCTGGACAAGTGGCTGATTTTCAGGGCTTCTAAGGACACTAGATGTCAATAATGGCATGACAACACTGAGACTATGAAAT
Source organism: Acanthisitta chloris (assembly GCF_000695815.1). Lineage (NCBI taxonomy): Eukaryota > Metazoa > Chordata > Aves > Passeriformes > Acanthisittidae > Acanthisitta > Acanthisitta chloris. The sequence continues at coordinate 8,945 of NW_008654455.1, read as the reverse complement.
TGATGGGAAAATCCTTTGACAGATCTGTTAATAAGAGTCCACACTGAGGTCTACTCTTTGGCTTGAAAGACAAACAGTGCTTTGAATTATTCTGCAGAGTGAAGCAGAGTCTTCAGGGCTGGAAAATGGCCAAGAGAAAGGAAGTTTGCAGGGAAACTGTGCCTTATGAAATGGCCAAGAGAAAGGAAGTTTGCAGGGAAACTGCCTTATAGAAGACTTGTACTTCACCAGGACTTCTACTTTAGTGCCCTGCACCTGCCACATGGCATGGCTCATGTGTTTTAGTTTCTCTCTGTCAATGAATAAACCTGGGCTAGAGGAACAGTTTCAACTAAGATTTACCTGCTCCTCACAGGAAAATTGTGGTTTGTCTGGGAGACCAGAGAAGTGAAGCTACCATGGCTTTGAGGGCATAAGGTCTATGTGTAACAAGTGGGTCTAGGACAACTGGGTCTACAGCTCATGTACTATACAAGTAGCCTGTGCATAGGGAGTGGCTGTTTATCCAGGATTTCTGGATAGTAGCTCATTGCTCTAGCTGAATTAGGAATGGCTGGGAATACTGATGAATTTATTGGTGTCCATGAGTTCTGTTTAGAACAGATAAACAGGGCACATCAGTCTTTTTGCAGGCCTCTGGTAGCACTAGATTTGAATTTTTTAAATGCATAATGGCTTTCCATAGAACACAGCTATTTAAGGCAGCTTTGGGCACCATGGAAAGAAACCCTAGGCAAAAAACTAGGGTAGGATCATTGAAACCCAACATGTATAAATATATCTAGAGTTGAGAGACTAGTGAGGATCTCCAGAGGATTAGGAGAGAATGGGCAATTTGATGAAAGTAGTATAAGGGATGTTCCTGTTGTCCCACTTGAAGGTAGACAACAACCAGAGTGTCAGGGGGAGCTGTGAAGATATTGGAGGAAACCTGCATCTCTACTCAGGATAGCAAGGTAAGATTGTTCTGCTCTAGGGTTGCACACAAAACTGATAGACTTTCCAGAATCTTGGCTCAGGAAGGTGCATTTATTGCAATACTAAATTCAGGAACCACTCCATCATGTTAAGAGAAACTTGTTTTCTGATGTGCTTTTGGAAACTCAGAAAGCAAACTGCCATGAGATCCAGTTCATCCACATGAAGCAATGGCTGTTGATTTCATGGGCCCCATGCTGTAACCATGCCTATACTCTCTGCAGAACTACACAAGAACTTGTCTCTTCCATCTTGCTTCTTTACTGCACCCTTCTTAGATGACCTCAAACAAAGATGCAAAGGACTCTCAGACAGAAGGAGGAGGGTGAGGAGAAGATCTCTCTCTATTTGAACAGAAAATGCATGAGTGATACAGCAAAGAGAGGAAACCCAGACAAGTGTTTGGGAATCTCTGGTTCAAGTGGATCCTCAAATGTTTGTGGTCCTGTAGAACTGCAGCCTTTGGGCAGTGACTGGAATGACTGAAGTATAACCTTTGATGTAAATCTATTGGAAAGACTGCACAAAATTCTGTCTCTTTGATCATATGAGAAACTGGAGCAGCTATTTTCCCTTCGTTAGGTTTCATTTTTTTTAATCCACATAATCCCAAGGATTTTTGTCTCTGCTTTGTCTTGGGACCCTTCCCACGACTGTTTCTCTCATTTCCTCCTATTCTCCTAGTTTTCTTCCTCCTTCACTAAAGCAAAATTCAGCCAGTTTCAAACAACCTACAGCCCTGGCTTTTTCCAGTAGAAAGCCTCACACCACACTCACCATGAGCTGTGGTTATACATTTGGGGGTAGGGTTTACTTGAATGCCTTTCAGCAGACAGGATTTGGAGAACAGAGTTTTGGAAGACTAGGATCCTGTTTGTCAGTGCACCACAACACTTGCTTGAGCCATGACTGCTAGAAAACTAGGTGTGACCCAGCAATGAGGATTTGAGGCCAGATTATTGACAAGTTGCCTATAGAGCATTTTGTTCTTTGTGTTCCAGGGAGTACAAAGCCCTTTGGGTATCCACTGGTGGCCAGTCCTTCATTTGGGAGAGGGGAGGTGTGATATTACACTTCTGCTTTATCCAGCTTGTCCTCCAAGTGGTAAATATGTGTGTGGGGGGATGCACATATGCAAAGAAAACTTAAAATAATTTATGAAGGAATTAAAAAATTCCAAGATGCCATAATTTTACTAACTAAAGAATAAAAAAGAAACCAAAAAACCCCCTCCCACATATGAGTAACTAAACAGTACAGCACTTCAAAATACACCTGGGAAGAAGAAAACCTTTCAGGACTTAAATACACTAACAAATTTATGCTGCCATGAAATAGTGTATTTGAGGACTAAATCCAGATCAGCTATTCATAACATTCCCCTGTTTTGCCAAAATATTATGATACAAGAAAACGTTTGTAAATCCTGATGTAAGAACGTACCCTGGGTTATGCTCCATCCAAAATACTTTAAATAACCAATATATTCAAAGTATAGCATGCAACATGTCTGAGTGTTAGGAAATGAGCTGCAATTTTCCCTTTGCTATTGAAGCTGAGGAAGCATTCATCTTCCTCCTGCCCTACCTTAGTCCTGACCTCTTCAGATCTCCCACGTCTCAGACATCCCCACAGCTCTCTTTACTTTCCATTATCTTTAATCAACCAAACGTCTCAGACATCCCCACAGCTCTCTCTACTTTCCATTATCTTTAATCAACCAATTCCAGCAACACTTTTTAACCCCAAACCAAAACACACCAGCCAAATTAGAATGGTGTTAAAATTGGGTGGAATTAGATGCACTTTATGGTTTGAAACAAAGATTTCTCTTTGCTAACAAGCAATATTTATGGCCAAGGAAGATTTTTTTTTTTTTTTTCTTAAGACAGTTGGTCTACATTTAGTGTCTGGACATCTGGTTTTGGATTTCAGTGGGGTGAGAGCTGGTGTGGCAAGTTGTGAAGGGAAATATTGATCCTTATTAAAATTATTTGACTGAGGCAGCTAAAGAGTAGCATATTCATGCTGTGAAAAAGGAGTTGACAATATATAGTATTTAGCAGGGTTAGGGTAAGGTAGGGATATTGCACTGGGAGAACACTATTTCTTAAAGAAGCCTTTGAAAACAGAAGGTAAATTGAAACATTTATGTTAGAGCATTCAAATATCAGATACAGATACATCTGAAAATATCACCATAATGTCATTCTTCCTATACATTTTAAGGAGACCTGTTCCCTGAATTGTCTATAAACTGCCCTCTTAACCCTTTAACATAAATATTCCCCCCAAATTCTCAAAGGTAATAGGTAGAGAAAAGGACTTATTAAAATAACATAGCAGGCCTGGCTGGAACTGACAAACCCAAGAAATTCACAGCTAAGATTGAAACTCCATCTTTGAGACACCCCTTAGTGCTTAGTTGCATTTTAATAAGTGCTCATCTGACCCTCTGCCAGTTAATTATGGGGATCTTCAAAATTTTGTTCTGGCCCCCTTGCTCTTCAGTACCAATGTGCTTTATACACTCCTATTTTAGGGACCTTAAGGTGAGTTATCATTGTTAACCTGCTAACACCCAGATCTACTTTGCCCTTTTAGCTGATCCTACTAAGACAGCTTTTAGTCTTTTTGTCTTACCTCCATAAAGTGCAAATTTGTATCTTAACTGAATCTCTTAATCAAAAAAAAAAAAAAGAGAGAGAGAAGAATAACAAAAATCAGATCCTTCCTCTTCCCACCAACCTACTAAAAAGTAGCTCCAAGTTTTCACTTCCATTAGATGAAAATTTATTTCTCATTTACACTAGGGCCAACAGAATTCACATGCTGGTGTATCTTATTTAGCTATTATTTTTAGGTTGTTTTCCCCTCCTTCTCCCTTTTAAAGTAGCTTATTTTGATTCACTTTGGATGTCCCATTTGAAAATAAGAAGAGATTGTGAGGATACTGTAAATCTTCCTGCAGCACTACCTCTCTTGTTGCCGTTTTGAGGTGCAAGAAACTCCATTTATTAGCTCCATGAGCAATACAGGCATCTAGGAAATTTTTAATTCAGGGGAGAGAGAAAGAAAAAATACCCCAACCAAACAACAAAAGCTATGGAAGAAAATGTTTCCTAGTACTTCCTGCAGCTTCTGGCTGCATCAAGGTTTTGTGGGTTAGTCCTTAAAGAAACATGGAATGGAGAATGAATTAATTTCCTCAGAAATGTAGCCTGTCACCCATGAGGAAACATTGCTGTGCTTGGTAAAGTAAAGGAACCTCAGGAGGGGACAGAAGTGAAGCTAAACATCATTAAAGAACAACAAAAATTCTGATTATTTGGAGGTTCCTGGATACAAAGACAATAAAGATGTTTTTTTTCTGAAACACTGTAGACAAACATTGATATTGTTATATTTTTTTTTGAAACACTTCTCTGAATCTTCTGAGATTTGTCCATCACTAGGAAAATTAAATGAATACTATTTTACTAGTGGAATTTTCCCATTGAATGCAAATGATCCTAAAACTTTATTTTCAGACTGTTTCATGCCTGCCTTTGTCAGACAGCTGGTAGAGGGAAAGGGTTTCAAAAATAAAGAAAATTATATACAATGAATAACCAATTGCAGTAGATGCTGGAGATTAAGTGTATTTTTACTGTGAGGACATAATGCTGCTATAACCTAACCTTCTCCACCCCCATAGGGTAAAGAACACTTAATGAAGGAGAGGATGCTTTTATTAATCTGTAGTCCATTTCTGTGCTATGTAATGCTCATTAGACATTCATTAGTCATTTCTTCCATCTATCCCTTATTTCAGAGGCAAAAATATTTTTCCTTCGATAACGAAAGACTCATGAATAGTTAACTAATTTGCATTGTCCATTTTTTATTCAATATAATCAATAAAATCCTATATTCCCTGTTTCATGGGAGGTTGGTATAAAATTTTTTAATGGGAAACCTTTCAAGACATCAATTAGCAGAGCTCCAAACTTCTGTTCTTTGAACATCTGTCAAACTGTACATTTTAGAAGCAGTTTCTCTGGGTGTCATCCCAGTGGTGGAAATTTCACTGATGTGTCTATGTTAAAAATAACATGATTTTCTGGTCACTTTTTTGTTACAGTTTCCAAACTTCCTTCTCTCCTCACTCAGGAAATATTATATTTCCAAGTAGCTCTTTGGTTCTGCCTCTATTCCTAAACAAAGTTAATGCCAGCTTGTTGTCTCTGCTTTTTTAGCTTTGGTCCAAAGCTGGTTTTCTGTTTACACTTGGACATTTGATCAGCTACTTAGCTTTTTTTTATTAAATTTTCATTTAAAACAAGAATTATAGGAAGAATACCTTCTTAGAGTGGAGAATACCTCTTTAAAGCTAAGAAAACCCCTGCTTTGTTTTTTTTTGTGAACAAGAAAGTCAACTTTCTGAAAGCCTGAAACATTATCAAATGAAGGGTTAAGCGATGGCATTGATTTTTACAACATGCAGTTGCTTCAGTGAGCTCGAAGAGTAAGTCTATGATTAACTTTTCTCTTTTTAAAATAAAAATCTAACTTTGATTTTTGCTTTTTTATTTATAAGGAGATTGGGTAAAAATATCCCAAACTGAAGCAATTCTCCTCCTGACATCTTTAGGACTGTGAACACAATGGGTTCCTATGCTCATACTTGCTGACAGGATATTACTGCTTTCCTTTGATATATAATTTTATAGTATCTGCTCCTAGTCAATCGCCCTTTGATATGTAATTTTATAGTATCTTCTACTAGTTTTTCAGACCTTTTTTATTGGTGTTGGTCAAATCAGGTGTATAAAGCAAGAATATCAGTATGAGTTGAATGAGAATGAGTTGTCCATTAGTTCTGCTGGTAGGTTCCAAGTATAGTGTCATGACAGATTTCTGACACCTTATTCCACAGGTTTGATAGTTAGTCTGTCCTGTCTGGACCAAAGGGCTACTGCCAAATGTTTAGGCCCTGATCCTGCAGCAAATCTTGTCTGGGATCCTACTGACCTGAGCAATTTTTTCAGCAGTCTAACATCAGACAACGATGAATTTGTTCCGGGAGAATTTCCTAAGAAAATCAGCTGTGGAGTTGCTGAGAAATTCAGATGGGCTGAAGATCAGCAAATGCACAGACCATGCAGGTATTTGTCTTCTATGTGGTCACAGTGACAATATCTGACCATGTGTTGTTGGAGAGTCCCAGGGAGCTTGGTGAAAGTGTTCTACATCTCTTCCTCTCTCTCTGTTTTTCTGGATCTGTACGTACAAACTTGTACATGTATACACATATATACTAGCATCATGGAGCTAAATTACAGACAAGTATGCATATATATAATTACAAGTAGGCACTTGTTTCCTGAGTGTGTTTATTGAGTTTCTGATTTGCTATATATACTCTGTTTGAGATGATCTGTTTTCTCCATAGGATTCTGGGCATGTATATGACTTATCCCAGTCATATCACCTCATTCAGGTAAAGCAAAAAAAAAAAAAGGTAAGAGGAAAGTGAAGGAACTGAGAATTATTAAGTCCTTTGCATTAAAAAATAAACACAAGTGAATATGTTACATGCCCAAGTATCTCTTTTTGTTTGCTTGGTTGGTTTGGTTTTTATTTTCAATTATAGTGTGCTAGAGGTATCTGATTTGGGATTTTGGATATGACTCCTTTCTTAAGCAGACAAGTATAAATAAGGAGGAACACTGCAAAGTCCACTGAGGGCAGCCTTTTAAGTCTATCAAATAATGAAGTTTTTCTTTCTGGATTTTAAGCTAACATTTTTACAGTTTTCTTTCTGTGGAAGTGCTAAATGTGAAACTGACTTCCAAAAACCACTCGAGTCTTTTACTTATCCAGAATATGACTGCAAGACACAGCTGTAATAAACCAATCTAAAACCAGAACTCTGATCTCTTAAGAGGCACAAAGTTTGTATTAATTCCTGGTTAAATACAACAGTTATGCAATGACTAAGTATCCAGAATGGCAAATGCATTCTGGAGCTAAGATTATTTTACTTTACTGTAATGAACATCACTCTTGTAAAAAATAGTTCATCCCTGCAAATAAAAATTCACTACTTCTGTTCATCCCCTTGAGTATTTTATAGAAAAATGTAATGTATTTCCAAGTGATACATATGCAACTATTTCTTGATTTTTTTTTGTTTCAGTGCATCTATCGCTGTAATATAAAATACTCCTTGTGCAACAAAAATATTGCCAGGACTGTGAGTTCTGACAAAAACGAACTAGGACCTGCTGAGTTTAGTTTCTCTTAAACTTATTTAATTGTTAAAATGAAATGATGGCAAACGTAAAGTTGGAACTCATTTTTATAAACTCTGATTAAAATGCAGAGTTGGAAACTTGGAAAACATCCCAACGATACCTGAGGGGTGAAGCAGGAGGATTAGAGATACTGAGTAAAAAAACCACAGAATTGACTGTATCCTTTTAAAAGAAGCTGTAGTTCTTGTTTCCTGTCAATTTAGCCTCTTTTTAGTTTCCTCACATTTAAGAAAATGTGACATCACTACAGATAGATTCTTTCCACTCTTCAGCTGCATCTTACTTCGTAAATATCTCTGAATGACAGAACACGCAGGGCTAGATCCTGTCATGGGCAGAAAATCCTGGTGGACTTCACCAAGATGAAACTTGCAGCTGTAACTCAAATTTGGCCTGCCCTTCTTACTGGGGAGGCCAATGAGACATCTTATTTTTACCCCTCTTTTCCTCCAAACTTTGGTTGGGTGAGTCTTTGCTCCCTGACCCATGCTTTTTTTTAAAAAAAATTTAAGGAAGATGGGAAGAAAGTGAATTTTCAAGTCATGAAATTCTGCTGTGCAAAGATCCACATGATTATGCCAAGGGCCTGCAGCCCTGACCATCTCAGAGAGTCAGAAACTGAGGAAAGCTGTGGAGTTGAAGTAACATATAAAAGCTGGGAAGAAAACTTGCTAACATGAGCAGAGAGTGTTATAATTGACTATCTACATTCTGTAAGACTTTGCTGAACAACCTGATGTTACTAATATCACCTACCACAAAGGCATGTTGCACATATTAATAATTTTGTCTTTGTAAATCACCATGAAGATACAAATTCTCATTTTATGTCAGTTCTCTAGAGCACATGCTACTTTTTGTTTTTGGTTAAGGATTGAATATTTGGAGTTATAATTGTAGTCTACTTTACTAAGAAAACAGGATGTCACCCATATTAAAATTCCCAGTAATCAAAATGAAAATTTGCCCTTTATCTGAGGGTAAATCTTATGCTAATTTTATTGCACGTGAAAAACTTTTTTTTTTCCCAAAAAAAGGTTATTCACAGACAAGGGATAACACAGTTTTATCAGAGAAATACACTTTTGAGGAGTAAGTTTACATCCTAAGGAGTCTTTTAGAGGTCCTGCTGCCCTGTCCAAAAGATGCTTCAGACACTAAACCAGAGGTCATTCCCCAATGCCAACACCTCCTCCAAATGATGGGGCAGCAGCAACAAGGAGAATGCTGTACAGTCTCTCCAGGAATGCAAACTGACTTTAAGATAAACACTAATATTTAGAGAAAGAAATATTTACTGATATTCCCCATGCCAAATGCTGCAGCTGCAACTAGAAAGCCTGTGAAGATGGCAAAGCATCCAGACCCTTTCCTGGGAGTGTTTTTATTTCTTTTTTTTTTTTTTTTCTTCTCTTCTGACTGTAACGTGTGACTGCTTTTCTGCCTAAACAGCTCTAAAGGGCTATGAAAACTGAAGTCCTTCAAAGCTTGCTAAATGTTTCCTCAGATTCACAATAAAATTCTGCGTTCCAGACCTCCTAGTCAAATCTCGGAAGCATTGCAGGCTGTACTTACATAATTCCCCGTTAAGTCAGTATTTGTGTATTCAACACCTAGAAAATAAGGAAAGTGAATGTGGAGAGGGAAGGGAAAAAAAAAAAAAAAAAA
>NW_008654454.1:0-395 GCF_000695815.1 Acanthisitta chloris | reverse complement strand
CCCCCAGACCCCCTGGGACCCTTCCAGTCACTCCAGGACCCCCAACATACCCCACGGTAGGGGACAGAGGGCACATCTGGGGGTATGGGGGTGCCCTCATGACAAGCTCTGACTCCCTTAGTGCCCCCCAGATGCCTCTGGGCCCCCTTAGAACCCCCAGAACTGCATGGTTGGGGGACAGAGGGCACATTTGGGGGTCTGAAGGTACCCCCACAATGAGCTCAGACCCTCTTGGGAACCCCCCAGCCCACCGTGGGGTAGGACAGAGGGGACATCGAGGGGATATTGGGATATCCATGCAGGGAATAAAGATTTGGGGGTCACTCCTCAAAAACCTGCCCCAGTGTGATGGGAGCCCTGGGCACAGGGGAGACCCTTTGGGGGTCCTTGGGGAC
>NW_008654453.1:4947-10449 GCF_000695815.1 Acanthisitta chloris | reverse complement strand
TGGCTGGGGTTAAACCACGACAATAGACAACATCAAAAGGAATATAAAAATTTAAACTTTTTTCCAAGTTTGCTCCAACATTGACTGTAACCAGTGTTGTAAGACTCCAAAATGTTTGTGCATCTATGGAGACAATATGGGAACAGATCCATTTTCTGGCCCACTTAGTCACTGAGGAGCATCAGTGCTTTCAAAATAATCAGAAGATAATAGCTAGAAAACTGACGGTATGAATCTTAGAGATTCAAAAATATATTCATTTTTAATCACAATTAAGGGGAAAAGAGTATTGACAGAAAGACCAGTATAAAACTATAATGTTCTTCAAGCTCAGAATTATTTTTTAACACTGTTACTAATTTTCTGAAGGGAAAGATGAAGAAGGAGAAGAGTTAATTTTGTACCCTCTAACAGTCTAATTTCCTAGTTTCAGAAACAGAATTGTGAAGGTTAGAAAATGGTCTTCTAGAAAATTTCAGTTTCCTTTGTCTGGGATAATTTTTTTTAATACCTGTAGAAATCAAGGAAGAAACTCTTAAAAATTAAAGGTTGATGTGATTTGCTAAAGATAATTGAACGAATGTTTTTTATAAGATCTGTGGCAAATAATGTGAAAATTGTTACAGGTATTCTTATATCCTCAGAAGGACATGGAAAATGTTCTTTTACTGCTTATGTCAAAAGTGTATCAGACTGAAAAGTCAGTTAGATCATCTAGATTTTGGTTGCAGAACATTACAACTTAACTAGTAATTACCAGTTTGAATGTGGTGGTACTTGCAGAATCCTTCAGTTTTAGTTTTGTTTGTTTGTTTGTTTGCTTCACTGTTTTGATGTTTCTTGTTGGTGTTCCAAAAGAAAGAAATCTCAGATGGTACAATTTTCTAAGGAGCAGTAGCTTTACTATTTTGTTTCAAGTAATGTCTATTTTTGGGTACAGCAAAATGTATCAGTGAAGACTAAGAAGTACTGGGTAATGTTTATACTGCAGAAACAGGATGAATGAGTCCTCAGATTTTTCATGCAAGCAATTTGAGTGCTTACATCAAAAATAATGTTCCAGAATTGATATTTTATCAGTGGAAGGAAACTAAAACCAGTAATTAGCAGTAGTAACACCACACACCATGCATGATTGAGTCTTTTTCTGCATTAAATTTATGCTTCTGCATCTCATTAGGTTTCAGTAGAATTACTTTTGGCTTTTATCAGAGCAAATGAGAAAATAATTAAGCCAATAGATGAGATCCTGTTTTTAAATCTCTGCCTCTTTGACCAGAAATTAGAAGCCAGTAAAAGATACTGACTGACAAAGACTCAAAGAAAGAAAAATTGTAATCTACAGCAAAGTATAGTACCCCTGGGGAACAAGAAGACAGCCTAGATGTAGACTGAAAAGACTTGAAATCTGTGTGAAGGGTTATTACTTTTGGGGTTTTTTTAAGAAAAAACATTGCTTTGAAGAGCTATAGGTCAGTAGGATACAAGTAGTCTACCCAAGAAAATCCCAGGGAACCAGAAATTGTGTTCATTGAGGAAATAATGTTTATTTTTAAAAGGCTGAATTAGATTTCTGTTGGATACATGTCATCGGCATATATCAAACTTTATTTCAGAGGTTTTGCCACATAGTGCAGTCATATTAGTTCTAGGGCAGGACATATAGAACTGGTAAATAAAACAATTTTAAATCCTGGACTATTTTGTAGTAATGATATGTCTAAATTAATAACTGAATAAACTACCTTTTATGATTATCTGTGCTGCTGATGTATAATACTTGAGCATCTGTCAGTTATGATGAATTTCCAATGAAATCTTAAGAGCAACTTTTGAATACTGAGTCAGTCTTTTAGCTCTGTTAGCATTTTTATATCATCTGATATAATTCAGAGCTCAAGAACAATAAAAAAATGAATATATGAATATATTGTTTTATCAATTTGTCATAAGTAGCGAGCAAATACTTAGGGCATCATTCTTTTGGAATAATACAAAACCAATTGAACACATAACTGTGCTTGAGGAAAAAATACCAAATCTTTTTTACAAAAATATATATTCCTTTTTCACAAGAGTATTGGTTTGTGCTTAGTGGAATACCATTTTTTGTTATTTTGTTATGATATAGTAGAGACATTTCATGATCTGTCCAGTTTCGGGATGGGTGAACATGATGTTCCATAAGAAAATACACTTTGTTAGAACTTGGGTTCTTATAATAGAGAGTATATAATCTCCATATCTCAAAGACAAACATTTTTCACATTGAACTTGGGGTTCTTGATCTCCACATGAGTAAACAATAGTTGCAGGTATAAAATTTTGTTAAGTAATGAGTTGTAGCATTCTCCTGGACTGTCTAAAATAAGGGGTGAAGTTGTATGTGCATAAATAGGATAAAATAGTTTTAAGATAAAAAACCCAGCCATTTTGTATGCACTTACCTAATTTAAAATGCAAAGGGGTTTGTATTCCTACTGAAATGTGTCTAATCTGAAATGTAGACTAGATTTGAGAATAGAATCCTTTGGGGTTTTTGCTTGACTAAGTTTTCATCTGTTCTTTTTCTCTCTTAGTGTATGTACATATAAATTAATCTCTTTAAAAGACAAATTTTCTCTCTTCTCCCATCAGTCTAACTCTGCCATTTTGCTTCTGGTTATCACTTAAAAAGCAAGTATATTATATGCCCTAAAATGGTACCTGAAAAATTAAAGTTTTCTTAAAAAGTAGCTTAAGTAAATATAAATTTTCATGTGAACATTGTATCAATCTCAGCTAAATAATACTGGATTAGGATAAGCTGATTCTGAAATAAGGCCCCATATGCTCATTTATTAATTCACCGTCTCATATCATCCCTATTACTATTTTTCTTAGTTTGAACACACCTTAACATCATTCATTCATAACCTCACATTGGTGAGATGGCCAGTCTGAAAATTTATTCCTATTAATCACATTCACAATATATGAACTATTTGTAAACATGGAAAACTAAATATATTAATTTTCTTTCTTTCAAATTAGGCTCATGCACAGTTAGTTCGAGAAATTGATGTTGAGAAGGTGTCAACCTTTGAGAACCCCTATGTAGATGCACTGAGAAGTTTATGGAATGACCCTGGAATCCAGGAATGTTATGATAGACGACGAGAATATCAGTTATCAGATTCAACAAAATAGTAAGTATATAGTGGTTACAAACAACTCTATCTTATTTTCTGTTCTTTCTGACAAATTAATTCTTACTTTTTATCTCTTTATACTATATTTTTGTGTTCATAGAAGTACACTTTTGTGTGTGTGTGTGTACACAAGTATCTGTGTGTGCATACATATTCAGCACAAACATGCACTTAATAGCATGAATTTAAAGGCAGGATTCTGATAAAATAGCAATTAAATTTAACATTGGACCCTCAACATTGTCTAAATGTCATTTCCAGGAAATTCAGTTGCTCTGAATAATATACTACATTTCTCTGGTAAAAATTTTCATCTGGTAAAAAAAAAAAAAGGATGATGGTAAAGGAGGATGACCTTTTGGTATTGCCCACTAGAAAAAGTTAGCATACTTGGCTATTAAAGCTGTGGCAAAAGCTTTCATGGTTTCCACTTGAACTTGTAGATTAGCTATGAAAATTAATCTTCATATATTGTTCTAGTCTCCATATCAGGTTGGCATGAAAGGCATCCTTTCATTGAGGAAAGCACAGAAGAAACTGAAAGGCACCATGAAGGTCCCATTAAAGTCAATGGAACATGGCCATACACTAACAGAAGTCCTGAGTGAGATTTATCTGCACAGTAGTCTGTGTGTCCTTATCTAGCACAATCCTTTATACATGAGTGAGTCAGCACAAAATTAAAAATATCTTGCTGATGCAATTTAGGCAGCTAGAGAGCTACTAGTGCATGAATTAGGTCTGCTCAGATTTGCTCCAATGCTCTGTTATTACCATACCACATTGTGCTTCTGCTTTACCAGCCTCACATACAGGGTTCCTATTCTTCTATGCAATATGCTGTCCCATAGAGCTGGTTACCTTTCCAATCTCTGACTTTTATTACTTGTATTTTATTCCTTGTATATGCATATTTTGGTGCACAGTGGTGCAAAATATAGTAAAATCTCTCTTGCGTTGCATGGATTCTCAATGTCCCCAAATATATAATATTGTGCTTTATTTTTCAATGGTAAGAAAGCTAAAAATCATAGGAAATTACATATAAGTGGTACTTTTTAGGGTACATAAGTAGCAAAAGAATATTTTAGAAATAAATTAGGTGGACTATACTTTCTGATTGTTTTAATCTTGAAATGAACAGCAAACATAAGTAGAATGTGAAACAGAGCTTTTCTTATATTTGAATATTTTATATTTGTATATAACTTTGATTCCATGATAGATATAATATTAATTTCAAAATTTAAATAAATACATATATTTTAATGGTTGCTTTAGAGGAACACAATAAAATTAATGTCTCCAAAGTAGGAAATAAGCATCTGATGCTACTTCAGAACAAACTGTATTGAATATCTTAGTTTTGACCTAGTTCTACTTAAATCATCACCATAGTAGATCTTTTGAGTACTATTAAAATAGTTTAGTTCATTAATGAGCTATAGAAACAAAATTTTCATATATTTTCTTCCAAAAGGTAAATGTGCTTGCTTGTTTTTATTGCTTGGTTATTTTTAAAGCTCAACATATGTAACTATTTAAGAACATCATTTATTGCAGATTTTGTAGATTTTATTTAAAATAGATTAGAGTTCATTTTGTGGTGTTCTGCAAAAACAAAACATTAGAATTATGTAACATTATATATGAGTCTCTCATATATTTATGCTTGCATGTACAGTTTCTTTGCATATGTAAGTCCAGGAAAAGCAATTAGCAGAAATCAAAGCATTTTTTCAAAAATACAGTCCACATGTTTAGGGAGAAAACATCTAAACAAAAATTGCTAGCTTTAAGTCCCTATGTCACAAAACATAAAAGGTAGGTCTGAACAAGACACGGAATTTACTGTGTAGTGGTGTTTCCTGTAGAAAAACTGAAGATTAAGCAATTGAATTAGGAAAATTCAGAAAGGGAAGTCTCAAAATCACCAGCCCTTGTTCTTGTGGGTGATTTTAACCTGCCAGATGTCTGCTGGAAATTTTAATACAGCAGAGAAAAGGCAGTCTAAGAGGTTCCTTGAGTGCATAGAGGATAATTTTCTACTTCAGCTGGTAGATGAGCCTACTAGGGGTGGGGCCCTGCTAGACCTGCTGTTCACAAACAGAGAAGGGCTGGTGGGAGATGTGGTGGTTGGAGGCCGTTTCAGGCACAGTGACCACGAAAATACAGAGTTTTCAATATTCAGGGATGCAAGAAGGGCCATCAATAAAACTTCTACCCTGGACTTCTGTTGTGGTTTAACCCCAGCCAGCAGCCAAGAACCACGCAGCTGCTCAGCTTCCCTGCACCACCCTTTTGCCTCCCA
>NW_008654453.1:862-4050 GCF_000695815.1 Acanthisitta chloris | reverse complement strand
CACCTGTCCCGGCTATGCTCCCTCCCGGTTTTTCTTGTGGGCCTTCTCACTGGCAGAGCATGAGACACAAGAAGGAAAATGTCCTTGATTTAGGATAAACACAACTTAGCAGAAACCAAAACATCAGTGTACTATCAACAGTATTATCACTCTGAATCCAAACACTGCACAGCTCTAGCTACTGAGAAAATTAACTCCATCCCGGCTAAAACCAGCACAATTTCCAAAGAGCAGACTTTGGCCTGCTCAAAAGTCTCATTCAAAGTGTACTATGGGAAACAGCCCTTCAAAGGGAAGGGTTCCAGGAGGATTGGACATGCTTCAAGAAGGAAGTATTGAAGGCGCAGGAGCAGGATGTGGCACTTAGTGCTATGGTAATGACAGTTGATTCTATGATTCTATGAATATCTTTATAATTTTTAGCCCCATTTCCCATTTAGAAGTTTTGAAAAATCTGCGCAAGTGTTTTTGGGTTTGATGACCAGTTTTTTACCCTTCTCCTAATTTTTGCTTTTAGTCATGTAGAAATTCTAAAATGAGAGGCAATTAGGTAGGATTTGGATGGGATAAGAAAAAAGAGAATACAGTGCATCTTTCTTCACCTATGAATCTTATATTTAGTACATTTACTTTAGACTAAGATTAGATAGTTCTGGAAACCTGTAAACATGCCTCAACTTTTTGCCAGTGGTAAAGAGGCTCAGAGACACAAACATCCACAGAGATTCTGAAAATGTAACCAATGCTTCTTTACATTTAGCTTTGCTCACAACTTGTACAGTGGAAATTGATTCTGTTTACTGTACTGTGTGTTCCCAAAGTGGATGCTTGTCTCAGTTAGTCTGGCAACTCTGATGTAGGAAAAAATCCTCTTAACAACTGCTTTAATATTTTGCTTATGTGAAGTTGGGAAACAATAAAGTTGTATGTATTTTTCAAAAGTGCATAAAGCCCCTTGCCTTTCAGAATGTATTGTTTTGTAGCACATGGGCAAAATTACTGCTTGGTTTGAGTACTCATCAGTCAGTAGTTTTTTGCAAAAAGAAAACTAACAGAACTCTCCCACCAAACCCCAACAACAAGCCAGTAAGGGTAGCTCCATCCAATTTCAGAAGAAACGGGCCCCAAAGAACAGAAATATAATAAATTTAATTAACCAAAGCTTACAACTAAGGCTGCTTAATCATACTATTTTGTTGTTTTATAACTTGAACTGTCAGTGTATGTGTATAAGACAGGTAGTTGTAGAGCGTGATGAGGTCTCCCCTGAGCCTCCTTTTCTCCAGACTAAGAAAACCAAGTTCCCTCAGCTCCTCCTTATAAGACTTCAATTGGCCTCAGCCCATTGATCAGCCCATCGATCCAGCCTGTCTAGATCCCTCTGTAGAGCCTTTCTACCCTCATGGAGATCAACACTCCTACCCAACTTGGTGTCATCTGCAAACTTACTGAGAGCACACTCAATCTTCTCATCCAGACCACTGATAAAGATATTAAACAGGACTGGCCCCAGTACTGAGCCCTGGGGAACACCACTTGTGACCAGCCTCCAACTGGGTTTAACTCCATTCACAACTCTTTGAGTCCAGCCTTTCAGTCAGTTTATTATCCAGCAAAGAGTATGCCTGTCCAAGCCATGAATAGCCAGTTTCTCCAGGACAATGATGTGAGCAATGATGTCAAAGGGTTTGCTAAAATCTAGGTAGACAACATCCACAGCCTTTCCTTAGTGTTCTCAGGTGCTTCCATGGTTTCTAACACATTGACAACCCCTGTCTTTGCTACCACACGGATCTCCATCCCCTACCTCCACTGAAATGGATAAGGTACTGTGTACATGAATATAGGGACATTCCAAATGTGCTTCAGTGTACTCAGCATATAGTGGAACAGACTGAAGGACTTTAGCACACTGTCCCTCAAACATTGGCATGCTGCCACCAGGCCTTCTTTATTGGCTTGGCAAACCTATGACCGAAGATTCTTCTCCCCTTCTCTGACAGATGGACCTCATCAACCTCCAGTAGATCAGGTTTCTCAAAGCAAGTCCCATGGTCTAAGAAGCTGGATCCCTGGCTGTGGCACCAGTCCTGTAACCATTTGTTGATTCTCCAGATTCATCTTGCCCTTTCAAATCCCTTCCCTTTGACTGGGAAGGTTGATGAAAAAACTACCTGCACTCCAGGGTCCCTTTACTGTTGCTCCCAGGGCTCTGTAATCCTTGATGTTGCTCAAACTGCTCCTGGCTGCATCACTGGTACCCACATGAAATAACACCAGCAGTTAATAGTCAGTGGACTTTATGAGGCCAGGTAGTCTCTTGCTGACATCCTTTTCATGAGCCCCCAGTTAGCAGCACAACTCTCTAGAGATCACATCATATCAGCAAATGGGTGCCTCCTTACCTCTCAGAAGAGTCTCCTACTACAACCACCTGTTGCCTTTTAGTAGTTGGGTTGGTTGTTAAATGGGGAGCAGATTGGGCTGTCTTACTCAGCTCATGTCTCTCTTGATGTGACAGGTCTTTCCAGTCTGCAGAGCAGCAAAGCAGTTCTGCAAGGGCATCTCAGGCTTCAGGGGAAGTCTTTTTCCTTCTGTAAGTCCTTGCCGTTGCAAGTTTCCATTCTTGTGCCTTATTTGTCCCCCTCCCTTCTGTGTATGCCAGTGAGGGAGGTTTTGGCTGTTTGGCCACAAGCTGTGGGTCCACTGCAGACTGCACTTAGAACCAGCCATCTAACTCCTTCTCAGCCTCCCTGATGTTATGCAGCCTTCTCACCATCCCTTGCAGCTCAGCCACTTGCTTCAAGAGGTCCTCTGCCATGGCACACTTTTTGCAGGCAGGTCTGCTGCCTGTCCCTGCCCCAGGAGGAAGGTCTAGGCATTTCCTGCACTCTCAGGTCTGCACTGCAGCCTCTCCCTCCAGCAGCTCAGTCGGGATGGAGGTATCAGCCACCACTGGGATAGATGGTGCAGGCCCCCCAGGCAGAGCTGCAGCCTTTGCTTTCAGAGTGCCCACCATTCTGCTTTTAGGGTCAGGAAGAATGAGTGCCTGTACAGATGGTCACAGAACAGTGCTCAGTTGCTGGGTTAAGTCTCTCCACTCGGCCAGTGGAATGCCCCACCCTCAAAGAGGGGCCCTTCCTGCACTCCCTCCCAAATAAACTGCCACACCATGCCACATTTGCCCG
>NW_008654453.1:0-813 GCF_000695815.1 Acanthisitta chloris | reverse complement strand
GGGTAGTTTCCGTTACTCCTAACTGCGCCCACACCTCATCAGTCACTCTCTTGAGAGCTGCTGGCTCCTGGCCGGTCTCTGCGCTCTCCTGGGGTTTCCCCAGCTCAGTTGCCCACTTCCACCCCTCTCCTCCGTATATCTCGATCCCATGCTCCACTGCAGTACGTGCCTGAACCAGAACTGATCGCCTCGGCAAGTGACTGGAATATCCCTTTGGTCTCTTTGCTTTAGCTGTCCTGGCTATATCCCGTCCCAATCTGACACCTATCCCCAGCTTGTTCCCTGGGGTGACAGAGTGAGAAAGAGAGAAGGCTTTGACTCTGTGCAAGCACTGTGTTCTGGTTTAACCCCAGCTAGCAACCAAGAACCACAAAGCCGCTCACACACTCCCCCACCAACAGGATGGAAGAGAGAATTGGAAGGGTAAAAGCTACAAAACCTCATGGGTTGAGATAAAGACAGTTTAATAGAGAAAGCAAAAGCTGCACACACAAGCATAGCAAAACAAGAAATTAATTCACTGCTTCACACGGGCAGGAGATGTTCAGCTATCTCCAGGAGAGCAGGGCCCATCACTCGTAACGGTTCCTTGGGAAGACAAACGCCACCACTCCAGATGTCCCCCCTTCCTCCTTCTTCCTCCCACCTTATCTACTGAGCATGATGTCATATGGTATGGAATATCCCTTTGGTCAGTTTGGGTCACCTGTCCCAGCTGTGTCTCCTCCCAATCTCCCATGCATCCCCAACTTCCTTGCCAGTGTGGCAATATGGAATGCAGTAAAAACCTTGGCTCTGTGTAAACTCTGCTCA
>NW_008654452.1:7315-8563 GCF_000695815.1 Acanthisitta chloris | reverse complement strand
GATGCTATCTTTAATAACAGCAGCTCTGCCTATGGCCAAAGAAATGACACTAACACTTACTATGGTGTTGATTTGGCAGGCCAAAATTTTTGTTCACAAATTCAGCATATAGTCAAAACCCAGGTAAACTCCGGAGTCCAGTTCATACCTCTGGGTTACCACCTATACTCTCAACTCTAGTGGTCTAGAGGACACAGGTTTTTGCATGGCTCAAGCTGCCACAGCTGCCATATGAAAGTTCTTAACTCCAGCTTGAATCTAAGCAATGGATTTGCTGCTTGGTGGTCCACTTTCCACCTGGGTCAAAATTGTTCACCCTCAGCTGAGTTGGCCCAGCTCTGCATTTATTGGTTTAAGTCCATGCATAGCCATCAGAATTACAGAGCATTCTCTTCCCTCCCCCTCCCACCAATATATGATCTACAAAGCAATGATACCTTAACAACGGAAGTTAAGTGTGTGCCTTTTTTAGAAAGCATCTGTTGTTTGGTAGATCTCAAATACTATGTGTGTATGTATGCATGTATGTAAGTATCTATCTCATAGTTCTAGCTTTGTATTGTTTCGTTTTTGCAAGCAGAGGATTTGAGTGATATTTGTCACATAATAGTATGTGGTCATAATATTTGATATATAATGCTCTGAATCATAGATAAGATAGCATATTAAAGCAATTAATTATGATCTGAAGTATAGTTACAAAATGAGATGCCTGTTTGAATAAATGAGCACTGATGTACTTAATTTTTTATTTTATATCTGTGTTTTCCTCCAGTCAAGGAAGCCTTTCCAAAATAAAAATGTGTATCAAATGTATAGCCCTTTGTCCAGTTTCCCCTTTTTGGCTTCAAATTTTATTACATGATACATATTATGTGATATGTGTCCCTCGAATTTAGCAGCTTAAAGAAATATGCAAGCCTTCTTATTTGTGCTTAACCCTGTTAACAATATTCCACAGCCTGTGGACTTACTGTCCCACAGGAATTTTTCTCTGGATGTTAAAATAAAGGCCTTCTTGTATATAAATGAAATATTTGTAGTTGTAGAAAGACACAATCATTTCCTAAATATGCAAATTAAGTAACCACTTTAGCCTTGCTTAAGGTACAGAAAAGGTGGGATAAAAAGTGTCTTTGTACCTGTGTGTCCCCACTGATGTGTCAGCATCTCAGTACAAAGTTAGTACTATTAAAAAAGTCTCCTGCATTTCTCTGCAGCCCTTCAGAAGGCAGCAGAGCCAGAGAA
>NW_008654452.1:903-7286 GCF_000695815.1 Acanthisitta chloris | reverse complement strand
CCTTTATCAGAAACATCTCCTGCATTTTTGAGTCCTTAACTTCTTTTTTCCAAGTAAAACGTTTTTTTCCATGCCATCTGAGTACCAACATTCATCACAACCAGATATATTTGCATCCTGACTACTGAGCTGAATGTGTCATTTTGTTTACACCTGTGTAATGAGAATATTTGTTCCAGAGGGAATTTTTTGCCTTGGTAATGGTGCCAGTTCCCATCCTGTACTCCCTGACTTCTCTTCCCTGTTGAGTTCTCTGGGCTGTGCCAGTTGTCTGGAGCCACACACTGCCATGGATGGATGGATGGATGGATGGATGGATGGATGGGTGAAAGAATGATTGAGTGAATTACCATCTTGATGGTTCACATTGGCATGTCTGCACTGGTGTGGTTCTCAGGACTAAGCAAAGAGAACAGTAGAGGACTGTGGACACCAGTTACAGAAGACAATAGCCATCGCAATATAGTTATCTTTTTCACCCATTGGTTACACATTTCCCAATGGTTTTGATCAGTCATAACAAAGCATATCTAATAGCATGAATATTTGCATATCATATCTCCTCATGATGAGAAGTTCAGAACAGTTTACTGCCTTATCTCCCAAAGAGTGGGGTAATTTTGTGTTTATGCAAAAAGAAGTTCCAGGCATAAAATGAGCACAAACTTCTAATTCAATATTGTTCTGGAAGCTTGAATGAGACAAAAACAAAAAATATGACTGATAACTTATACAGTCAGTACTTAAGTACTCCTAGGATTTAAATGCTGTCATCTACACCGCCTTAGTGTCATTCAGAGGTCTCTGTCTCCAAGAAAGCCTAGAAGCATAACCTGAAAATATAGTATTTTCTGAGTGTGCACTCCTAAGTCCAGGCAGAATCATGAAGGGACAAGAATTAGCCAGTTCAGCCACACAGAGATTGACATACTTGCTGTGTTCTTTGTCACAGGTAAGATGAAGATAATTACATCCATGGAAAGGTAATGTTCTCCTGATACACGAGGGCAGAACACATATGCCTGAACTATCATTAATGTAGGTGTGAAAGAGACATTTCTTGCTAAGAGTTTGACCAAGCAAATGAAATACATTCCTTCAGCATTAGCTTTGTCACCTTCCCTGCAACTTGGCAATACACTTTGAATTTAAACAAAATAAATGATTAAGAAGACTTGATATACAATGCAACATGCATAAAGATTGCTGAAAGAGACAGAGGAAATCACCTTTTACTCCTTTTTATCCTAGCTTGATTATTGGGTAAGAAATAAGCCCAACAAAATATCTGTTCCTTTGGACACTGAGACAACCCTTGTAGTAGGAAAAAGCGTGATCTAAATTATGCCACTGACAGAAATGAATCAAAGAAGTCATGATTAATTTTAAAAACTGTAATTTATGACTGCTACAAATCTGCAGTGTGGTTAAAAAAGGTAAAAGTGGGTTTTGGCAGACAGCGTCAGAAAGGCAGAGTGAGATGATTACAGTGAGGAAGGAAGGTGAAGTTATTGCTATGTAAAAGCAGCACACCAAGGAAAGATGCAAACTGAGGTGACTTCCTCATTTTACCAATTCTCATTTAGAGAATCAGCTTAAACAAATAGATTTCTTTGATACAGCAAGGAATATTTCAACTTTGGGAAAAACCCCACGATGTTATGAAGGTGATATATGAGATATTTTATATGTGTGGCATTCTTATTGGTTTTTGTTATTATTTTAAAAGTATCATGTGAGCAGCTGTAACTGCCTTTGCAGTGTGGCAGATGAGGACATGATCCAGCTCTGAAGATTGCAAAGTTTCTTTTCTTCAGAAATGTAGAGTTCCTTGGGACATTCCATTGGAGCTCAGGAAGGTCAGACAGCCTCTGACTATCTGCAGCAGCCTGAACTCTTCATTTCTCCTCTCCCTTTAGTCTTCTCTAGTCATTTTGAATAGAGCTAAAAAGCACGTATTTTGGGGAGGGATCATTTAGAGACACTTATGAATGATTACTTTTATAATTTTTTGGTGCGTTTTTTGCCCTTCAGTAAATTCACTGTGCTAAGTGCACTATATACATCTAACATAAAATCCTTTTACAAAATGAGGAGTTACTGATGGATTTCAGCAAGTTCCAGAACTGGCACAGGGAAAAGCGAATATTGCAAGGAAAGGAAAAAAGGGAAAAAAGATGTGACTGTGTATCATATCATCCTGCCACTTAGTGTAAACAGGCTGTAAATAATCTGGTTCAGCACGTAAGCAGTCAGTGATTTCTTTCCTGTTTTGTTCCTCTCAGGTGCTTCTGTTCTGCATCTTATCAAGATAGTATAATGTCAGTTACTGTATTTCTTTCTTTTTCACAAATATTAGACCCTCAACGTGAATCATCAACATATAGAAGAATAATTTCAAGTATATGGCTTTAGAAAATCCACTGGAATCTAGACTATTATGTTTTCTAAATTGTATTTTGCCACTTAACATAATTTGCAGTGAGCCACAGTGTAATGTCTGTTGGTTGCTTGATTTGTATTCTATGTCAGTGTGAACCAAAGTTTCTACTCCAATATTATTGTGAGGCAAATGTTACCAAAACAGTACTTTCTTCTGTGAGAAAAAGGTGGTTTTGCTATTAGGGTGGTGAGGCATTGGAACAGGTTGCCTAGGGTCGTGATGACTGCTCTAACCCTGGCGGAGTTCAAGGCCAGGTTGGATAAAGCCTTGTGCAACCTGATCTAGTGAGGAAGTGTCCCTGCCCATGGCAGGGAGAGTTGGGACTAGATGATCTGTAAGGTCCATTCCAACCCCTAAATTCTATGATTCTAAGATAAATGCTGATATGAATGGCCAGGCTTTTTTTTTTCACTGTTTCACAACTCTGTTTTAAAATATGAACTAGAAATACATGTATGATCACCTGTTCTGTTTTCTCTGTTTCTCTCTTCAGTGATGAGTGGTGAGAAATTACAGATTGTCTGATAGAATATTTAATTGCTAGTATTTCAGACAATTCTCTTTTTCCTTACATAATACCTTTTTTCCTGAAGGAATCAGTCTACTGTCAAGAAAGGTATCTGGAATCACAGTGATCACTGAAACAATTTTTGTTGCACCTTTTGTACTTTAAAATAAGTATTGAAAATAGTCTGGACTTTTCTCTCATCATGAAGGAATTTCTTTCTGTTTGTAATTTCCTGCCATGAAAGATTTCATGCAGATAATGGTTTTCAAAGAATGTAATTGCTTGCGCAATTTGAGACGATAACTTACTAGTTTTTGTTTCCTGTTCCAGTCAAAGAACAATAAGGAAAGCTTAACAGAAACCTAGCAAATTTTGGACTGCTTTATCCTTCTGCTGCTGCAAAACTGAAAATTAACGTAGTGTGATACAGTATAACCTATATGAATTCAGTCAAAATAGCTTTACTATTCACTGACCTGCTTTCTGTATCTGGCACGTTACAGATTCTCAGAATATATCAGATCACTGGGTGGGGCTTTATGCAGTGATGGGATTTCTAGAACAGTTCTTCTGGTCAGGCTGACACACAGAGCCATATGACATATGTCAGGCTTCAAAACAATTCTGGTTTACACTATATTTCTGTCAGGCACAAAGACTGGAATCAGATTTTTAATTGTATGATCAATATATGCACTGCCAGTTTATAAATATACTGTGTATTGCTATTTTCATATGAAAGTACTTATAAACCCAAAATGTTTTTGTATTTAAAGCCTGTGCTCTCCACAGTTTGAGATATTGCTATTCAGTCAATAGTTTCTCAGGTCTACCCCTGGAAAATCAAAGAGAATTATGAAAAGGAATTGCTCATGGATTTCAATTCTGCATTAGCGTTTCATGTGAATCGTTTGTCAATTCTGCAGCCTTCAACACTTCATTAATATTCAAGAACATTTATACAAAAATTATGGCCTCTAAACACTTTATATAAGATGTAAGTATAAACAAACATGTAGACTTTATCCCCAGGTACTATCCTGCAAACATACTGTTATATTTAGTGGAGTGTTTTATTGTAATGATAGTAATTTCCTAAAGGTATACTGGCATTATTAATATGCATTTGTATTCCAGACAAATAAAGGAGGTCTTAGTTGGTTAATAATAAGGAATGAATATTAAATTCACCAAGACTCAATTTTTATTTTCAAAGCCGTCTTAGTCTAGGGAATAACAAATTATTCAAGTAGAAAACCTGAAGTGATGTTAATAGCAGTAACTATAAGACAAATTGAAGGAACAAATTAACAGATAAAATAGCAGAAAGAATCACCAATTATTATTCATGTAATCTTTGTTTTGTTATGGTTATGTACTTTGTATCAGCAATCCTGAGTACTAGAGACTGGTGAAATGCACATATTAACAGTAAGGTTTTATACTTACCCAGCTTTCTGGCAAAAAAATCCTAGAAATACAAACTGTAAAGAGATTCATACACAATTTTAGCTTTTGAGGCAGTGTTTTCATGTTCCTGATACAGAAAAAAAGTCCTGTGACTGTGGGAACTACCTATCAGCAAGTGTTTGATTTCTAATGTGTTTACACTCTGGTGGAATGGAGCATCTAAGATGTTTTCTTCTCAATGGAAATTATTAAAGACGTGAGGAAGGAAATCTTCCTTTTTTTTTTTTTCTGATTTTGAGTCTTTCATTCCGTTCTCAAATGACTTCCTCCTGTTTCCCACAAAACATTTTCAATAAATTTCTTTTCCCACTAGACATGTGGCAGAGGATCTGCCGACATTAGCCTGTCAGCTTTCCTTTCTGCTGGACCTCACAGCCTCCTCTCCCCAGATCATTTCACTGCTGTCTCTATGCACTGGCCTGTGAGGGAAAGCAGGGAATTTCCACTCCCTGCGTAGACGTGCAGGAGGTAGAAGGATATGTGGGACTGCACAACCAGCCAGTAGGAGTTTCTGTTTGAGAGCTGAAATCTTGTACCCAAGGGGAGAAGACAGCAGGAAGCTTGAGTCATTTGTCAAGAGATAAAGCCACCACAGCAGAGGAAACAGCTGCCTTTGGCTGGCTTTCCAGAGGACAGGGGAGGTGTCAACCAGGAGTTTGTCCAAGTCCAAAACATATATTGAGGGGTTTGAACATTCAGAATTATAAGACCCTCCCAGCGGACCTGGCCTAACTGTAGCCTCGGTTTATACCAAATACCATCACTGGTGACTGCCATGATCTGCAACAGATGCAGGCATGATGTGCATGTCTGCATACTGGGAACTAACAGCTGCCTGCATTTGTATTAGCGTTTTTTCCCTAGAGAATCATCCCATCTTTCTGTTCAGAAAGACAGTAATATGTTATACTCATTAAAGGTGGAAAAACTCACTGGTAAGCATAATACATTGCATGAATCACTGAATATAAACCAAGTTTGAAAACAGTGCCTTAGAAAAATTTCTACATTAAAACTCATTGTTTTCTAAACCCACAACTTTCCATAGCATTTACGTTTGAGATCATCCATATTTCCCAAAGAAATCTGTGGGAGTTGGAGTCTTTCCCTTTGTGTTGACGTCTGTTACACTAAGGGAATTCAGTGTCCCATGTTTAAATAGTCTGCATGGAGTAAACCTTTCAGAGGTCTCTCCTCTGCTCACTGTTCTGCCTATGGTATTGTATTTGGTTTATGTGGCCAGGTTTTGGTAGCAGAGGGAGCTACAGGAGCAGCTTCACTGAGAAGCTGCCACAGGCTTCTCTCATGCTCAACAGAGCCAATGCCAGCCAGCTCCAAGAGGGACCTGCCATCAGCCAAGGCTGAGCCCATCAGTGACAGCGGAAGTGCCTCTGGGATAATATATTTATGAAGGGGGAAAAGTCACTGCTCAACAGCAGCTGGAGAGAGAAGTAAGAATATATGAGAGAAACAGCCCTGCAGATCAGTGTGGAAGGACTGGGAGGTGTTCCAGGTTCTGGACCAAAGATTCCCCTGCAGCCCATGGTGCAGGCCACAGTGAGGAGGGCTGTTCTCCTGTAGGCTATGGAGGTCCACAGGGCAGCAGTGACCCACCTGCAGCCCACGGAGGAATCTGCACTCGAGTAAGTGGATGGCTAATGGAGGCTGTGACCCTATGAGAAGCTCACACAGGAAAGGACTCCTGGCAGGACCTATGAACCCCTGGAGAAAGAAGCCCACACTGGAGCAGGTTTGCTGGCAGGACTTGTGACACTGCAGGGGGCCCATGCTAGAGCAGTCTGTTCCAGAGAGACTGCAGCCCATGGAAGGGAACCACACTGGAGCAGATCATGAAGAACTGCAGCCCATGGGAAGGACTCACATTGGGGAAGTTCATGGAGGACTGTCTCCCATTAGAGGGATGCCACACTGAAGCAGGGCAAGAGTGCGAGCAGTCCGCTC
>NW_008654452.1:0-871 GCF_000695815.1 Acanthisitta chloris | reverse complement strand
AGGAGTGGCAATGTGTGATGAACTGACCAGAGTCCCCATTCTCTGTCCCTCTATGCCCCTGGTGACAGGAGGTAGAGAAACCAAGAGTAAAGTTAAGCCTGGGAAGAAGGGAGAGGTAGGGGGAAGATGTTTTTAATTTAATTTTATTTCTCATTATTATATTGGTAATTGGTTAAACTAATTTCCTCAAATCCAGTCTGTTTTGCCCATGATGGTAACTGGTAAGTGATCTCTTCCTGTCGTTATCTTGACCCACGAGCCTTTTGTTATTATTTTTTTTCCCTTGTCCAGCTGAAGGGGGAGTGATAGAGATGCTTTGATGGGCACTTGACATCCAGCCAATGTTAATCCACCATAGTTGTCTGCATGACATGGTCAGGGCAGCTCTGTGGCAGGTGCCCTCCAATGGTGCCTTGAATCTCCTGTGAGACTAAGGAGAATGTGGCTTTTGGATCAGGAAATGCAGAGGAGTGTTTCTCAGCAGAGAGGGGTTTTGTGTTGTCATGGTCAGAAAAGAGGAGCATAGTACAAACTGGTTTGCATTGCACACACAAAACTTTGCAGCCACTGGTGCAGATTAGCCTCTATTAATTTTACAATGTGTTAATCCAAACTGTATTTTCCAGTCTGCTGAGACAAGAATTGAATTTCAATTCAATAGGTAGACAAGATGAAAATAGGAACTGTAGGAAAAGTTTATGAACAGCACAAACTACAAACCATTTTCATGTTAATGTTGCATAATTGCAGGAAAGTGTGCTGGTTCCCTCAACCTTACACAACCTCACTGGGATGGGAATCTTCAGCAATAGCTTCTCAGTGACCTGTACCCTGCTGTGCAAGACAGAAGGTTGATTCCTCTCAAGTCTTT
>NW_008654451.1:0-2722 GCF_000695815.1 Acanthisitta chloris | reverse complement strand
GATAATGACAGATTTGATTGAGATGTATTAGAGTGAATTTCTAAATGTTAATGCTGTTTAACTGGTACCAAACAGACCCCTGTGCTTGCCATAGAGCTCACGTTTTGCTCTCTTGACTCTGTATTAGAGTCTAGTGCTTGTTGCTGGTTGAGTTTTGCTTTTGCTGCTTGCTGTATTGCTTATCACCTTACTGTATTATGCCTGAGAACACTTTAATAACTGCCATGAGGATGTGTCTGGGCTGGTGGATCGCCAGGGCCTTGCTGCTTTCTGTACTGCTGTACTGGACAGGCTGAAACTTTGGTGTGAATGTGAGATGAACAGGCTGTGACCTGTTACTGAGTCCACAATAGAGCAGAGCTCTACCTGCAGCCGTTGGAGGATCCCACAGCAGAGGAGGTGGATGCCTGAAGGAGGCTGTGACCTGTGAGAAGTCCATGCTGGAAGAGGGTAAGTGAAGATTCCCTTGCAGCACAAACACATGGAAATGAGTTTAGAGCTCATTATAATACGAAGCCGAGGACAGGTTATGAATATGTCTAGGCATATTAAGCAACCTAATGTATATGTAACACTCTAAGAGATAAATACAAAAAAGGTGCTATTACAAGCGCACAAATCTACCGGCAGCCGTTGGAGGATCCCACAGCAGAGGAGGTGGATGCCTGAAGGAGGCTGTGACCTGTGAGAAGTCCATGCTGGAAGAGGGTAAGTGAAGATTCCCTTGCAGCACAAACACATGGAAATGAGTTTAGAGCTCATTATAATACGAAGCCGAGGACAGGTTATGAATATGTCTAGGCATATTAAGCAACCTAATGTATATGTAACACTCTAAGAGATAAATACAAAAAAGGTGCTATTACAAGCGCACAAATTTGGTGGAACATCCCCCTTGTGCCCAGCATGGAATAAACAAATACCTGCTACTCAGAGATTCAAGTCTGTGAGTAGTTCTTTTCCAGCTTTTCTCAGCATCAGTGTGATCTACAGTGAACTGATTTGATCTACAGTGAACTGGACAACCACCAACCAGGCCCCAAAGATCACTGACACCAAGCAAAGGCAAAAAAACCCTGTAAAGATGAGGGAAACAGATGTTGCTGTTGCTGAAGGGTCTCAAACCACCATTCCTTGAGTTAACATCCAAACACACCAACTAATTGCACCAGGGAGACCTGTGACCTCATCATTCAGTTTGTTGCTGTGTGGTGGAGCATCATGTCACTCAAGCTCTGCTTGGCTGTGTCTCTTCCCAGCCCCCTGAGCAACCCCAGTCTGTTCCCCTGGGAGCACAGAGTGGATCAGAGAAAGCCTTGATGCTGTACAAGCACTGCTCAGCAACAGCTTCAACACCAGTGTCTTACCAGCACTTTGATCACAGAGCTAAAACGCTGTGAGTTGCTTTTGAAAGACGATGAACTTCATTCCAGCCATAAGACACTCTGCACTGGTTTTCCCTCTGAGGTCAAGACCATTGACATTTCTCTCATTTGTTATACATGAAGCATAGCACTTGAACAATAACTTAACCCAAACATTTTGTGAGGATATAGCCTTATGCTTTCCTTATTTTGCACACACAGTATTAGCACACCATGTGCCAGTGACTAATACATATGCACACACACACACACACAGATAAGGAGGGAACTGCCTCTTCCTTCCTGTTTTTGGTACCCTGATCTCATAAGGTGAAAAATAAAAATATTTCAAGCAAAATCCACATAATTTCCCCTTTACCAATGAAGATGTGTTAATTCCCAGTTTTTCTTACGTGATTTAAGGAATTTTCATCATGATTAGCATCCAAAAGGCTTTTTACTACTGGTAGATTATTGCTGATGACTGCTAAATGGAGAGGAGAATTCTTCTGCTGTGGAGGGAAGACAAGCAACTGTTACATCTAACATATATTATTAGAAGTTCACTCAAAGGACAAAGAGGCTCTTGCTGAAGCCCAAACCTTTTTTTGATGTGCTCTATCAGAGCCTCCAGACTTCAAAAGACACACCTTGAGGTGCAGAGTTATCCCAGAGAGGGTAACCTGCTCTTGCAACACCTGTAGCAGCAGGAAAACAGAGATAGCTGAGAAAACTGGAAATGAGGAGTGCATTGGAGTGTGCATCAATGTGTCACCACTTAGGAACCTGGCAAGATGCTGAGGCCTGGGATGTGCTGCTATTCTTGGCTGGCAAAGGAGGGATTAGGGTAATGTTTCTGCTCCTCAGAAAATTGGGTTCGCTCTTAGCTGAGTAGCCTGAAGACAGATTCATGCTGTGTTCAGTAAACACATGTCAAAACCTACTTTCCAGGAACAAATCCTTGTCACATGTTGCTGCTGGAAATATTCTTCATGCTAAACTGACTTGCTGTCACATGTGTAAAAGGCAAATTACAGCTAATAAGATATTAAGGTTTTTATTTGAGTGATTCATTAAGAAAGTGTGGCACAGATCCAGCACCAGTCACAATCCAACCATTGGGTTGGCAAGATCACTTTGTGTACTGAGCCTGTGACTCATCAGTTTCCTGTGTTACACAGCTGAAGAATACTCCATGCCAGGTATCAGTTAGTGCCTTTATAGACCACAGCCATTTCTTCAGCCTGCAGGAAAATAAAGCAACCTCTTATGCAACACTGCACTGGATATGTTTCCAGAATATATGTTACAGCTTTATGAGCTGCTTCTGCTGCAGAAAGCCAATGAGAACCAACAGC
>NW_008654450.1:0-731 GCF_000695815.1 Acanthisitta chloris | reverse complement strand
TTCTGCCTTGTCTTCTCCAGGATGAACATTCCCAGATCTCTCAGCCTCTCCTCATAGAAATGATGCTCCAATCCTTTAAACATGTTTTGGACTCTTTGCTGGATGAAGTCCAGTACATTCCTGTCTCTCTCATAACAGACCAACTGGACACTGTTTTGCTGTCACTGTGCAGATGTTGCTCTTTCTCACCTTGGAAAACTGATCATTCTGTCCGTGGTTACTAAGCAATTGTAAATTGTCCAGTAGGTTAAAATCACAGAATCAGTGAGGTTGGAAGGGACCACAATGGTCATCTGGTCCACCCTCCCTACTCCAGCAGGGCCATCCTAGAGCACATGGCTCAGGTTGTGTCCAGATGGTTCTTAAATACCTCCAGTGAGGGAGAATCCATGACCTCTCTGGGCAACATCTGGATCATGGCCAACTTCACTGCCCTGCAGGACTCCCAGGCCCTTCTCTGCAAATAATATCAGGCTTTTTTTCCTCCACACATACGTGGAAACCAACGGAGAAACGAGAAAAATTGCTGTGGGAGGCATAGGATTCTCACAATATTCACAAACCAAGTAGGTGTTTTATGTCACATACAGTTTTTATACCCTTCACTGTGGAAATAAAAAAAAACAGCCAAACCAAATAAATGCTCTCTCATTAACATATTTTGTTAGGACCCAAGCTTAGTGCCTGTGGGTACAGCTGGATGGGGCTTTTCATCTCTCAGTAAGCAATTT
>NW_008654449.1:51258-67484 GCF_000695815.1 Acanthisitta chloris | reverse complement strand
GTCCACCCATCAAATTCATGTCTCAATTTAGAGACAAGGATGTCATGAGGGACAGTGTCAAACGCTTTGCATGAGTCCAGGTATCAGTTGCCTTGCCCCTATCCACAAATTCTGTGGCCCCATCATAGAAGGCCACCAAATTCATCAGGCATGACTTGCCCCTGGTAAAGACATGTTGGTTATTACTGATCACCTCTTTGCATTTCATGCGCCTAAGCTTAGCTTCCAGGAGAATCTGTTCCATGATCTTGCCAGGCACAGTGGTGAGACTGACTGGTCAATAGTTCCCTGGTTCTTCTGCTTTCCCCATTTAAAAAATAGGGGTTATATTTCCCTTTTTCCAGTCCTCAAGGACTTCACCTCAGTGCCACGATATCTCAAAAATTATAGATCAGTCACTACTACTACCAGAAAAAAAATTTCTGTAGCCATTAATTGAGCACCTGTGCATCTGTCTGCTGTAAGAACAATTAGTTTTTCTTTAAGTGAAGGTGTGCAAAACATTTAATATTGTTTCACTATGCAGAAATGAAAAAAAAAAATAATTATCAGGATTTATCAGCGTATCTGACTGATGCTGCATTACAAAGGAAAAGGCAGAAAGAAATTGAAGTGACCTAACCATGTGCCATGAAATACACTCATAATTTAGCTCATAATAAGAATGAAGTCAAATTTAGTAACATGTAATGGCAGTAAGACACAGGGTTTTAATTGGACAAATACAAATGGAGCTATGCTTCTTCAAAAGCACATCCCAGTATTTCTCAGCCTGGCATAAAGGGCAGAAGTCACGTGTGTGGTTCAAATAAAGACCCCAACGTTTCCTCGGTTGCTTGACAGACTTTTTAGGCTCACATCCCTTCATTATCCATATGTTTAGGATTCAGTCCAAGATTAAGTGTCTCTTCACAGGATGGCATTCATAGCAGGTTTCAGAGCAGAGATCTGCAACTACATCCTGCCTTTCCACAATGCAGTTGCGCATTCCTCCTGCCAGTCACACGTACACCAGTGATTAAGATACTGAATACATCATGCTCATGTACTTATACTCACAGACAAACCAACATTTAAGATTATCTCTACATGAGGATCTGCATGTGGCAACACTCAACCTTGCCACACCAAATACGTTTTGTCTTATTGGCCCTCAAAATGAACCAACAGCTGCACTCTAAATCCACTTTAAAATAGCAAACCATTTCCACAACATTTCAAACATGCTGTGGAACTCAACACTCAGCCTATGGACCTGGAATGATGAAGATGACACCACTCGAAATGGCTTAAAGAGAAAACCTAATGTCAGTCCCACTCAGCCTCCAAGATGATGAAATTTGTAAACCTGCACCCTGATCTAGCCAGTTTCAGGTACCAAAGAGATAACACAGTCCAATGTCTGCATGGCAGAAGGCTCTTTACTGCATATTGCTAAGAATTTGTTTTGGGAGAAAATGGCAAAAATCACTTCAAGCCACAAGCTTGCAGGTGGTAACCTTAATGTCTACATCTTTCCATTTTCAGTCCTCCAAATACAGCAAGGGAAGGTTATTTCTAATTTTTGTGTCTATCTTTTGGTGGGCGTTTTTGGTTTGCTTTGCTTTTTTTTTTTAGCTAATCAAGGTGTTTCTGGAGGAAAAAACATAAAGATGTTTTTGAACAGCAAAGAAAAACTAACACTGCTACACAGATACCTGCTATAATGAGCCATATATGATAGGACTCAGACTTCTGCTTCTGTGGCAATAGAAATTTCTTTACTTTTATGCACTTTAGACTTTCCAAATACATTTGCAGACATTTTGCTCTTTATTTTCCTGCACAATTTACATATGGCATTGAACTGGTTTAACTGCTTTATTCTGAAAAGTGTTTTGAATTTTTTTTTTAGCTGCATGACACAAAGTAAGACAAAGTTTGAAAAAATATTTTATATAAAGTCTTTTCACTAAAAGATGCACCAGCAGTTTTCAAACTTTCTAGACCATGGACCACTATGAAATTCTCACAGACCTTCTGATGCCCTTTGCTGCCAAATTTTCAACTAAAAAAAACAGAGAATACAATTTGGTTCCTCGGACCAGTGAAGATCTATTTATTATGGCATGCTATATATACCAGAACTTGGAAAATACTGAATAATACAACATTCACAATTTGGATAGAAACCTGCAAAGGTGAAGTCAGTTTTACCTGAACTAGACCTGAACTACTCCTACCACTCTGAGAAACTTTAGCTTCAGGAATAAATTCACCTCATAATACTCCAGCACAGTAATGCTGGTGCTCTTTTTCCTACCATGGTGCCATAGCTCAGGTGCTTCTGCTCCTGTCCACCCCTGGCTGCTGCCTGAGAGAAGAAGGGCTGTCTCTCAGGCTCCCTGGGTCTAATGCTTTGCCCACAGCCCTATCCATAAGTTGCAGAAGGCTAAGAAGTGTACCTTTCCTCGGTCACTAAAGCCTTTTAAATATTTGCTCCTTGGTGCCCAGATAAACATTGCTATTATGACTCCCAGTTACGTGCACAAGCATTCTCATACACGTGATAAGTGCTTCAAATCATTCTACAGAATAGGCTGATCCTGGAGCACTATAAATTGCTTTAAATTCCTTTACATAGATTCACAGAATCAACTGGGTTGGAAGAGACCTCAAAGATCATTGAGCCCAACCCTACTGTGGTTACTAGACCATGGCACTAAGTGCCACATCCAGTCTCATCTTGAAAACCTCCAGGGATGGTGAATCCACCACCTCCCTGGGCAGCCCATTCCAATGTCTGATTAATCTTTTTGTAAAAAATCTCTTACTAATATCCAATCTAAACCTCCCCTGGCAGAGCTTGAATCTGTGCCCTCTTGTCCTCCTGCTGGTTGCCTGGGAGAAGAGACCAACCCCCACCTGACTCCAACCTCCTTTCAGGGAGTTGTACAGGGCAATAAGGTCTCCCCTGAGCCTCCTTTTCTCCAGGCTGAACAGCCCCAGCTCCCTCAGCCTCTCCTCATAACACTTGTGCTCCAGTCCCTCCACCAGCCTTGTTACTCTTCCCTGGACCATGTGAGGATTAAAAGAAGTGACTGGAGACAGGAAGGAGCTTTCCTTTGATAAAAAGTCAGAGCAGAAGCACGGTGTCCAACGCTGCAATAACATAGGGGATTTTGGGGAAGTTAAAGCTAAAGACACTAGTTTTGCAAGTGAAAAGTTGGGATGGCACTTGATTTTTAAAAAAAGCAAACCAAAACCATAGGTCAATAGTCAATCAGGTGTTCACACCTACACCAAAGCAAAAGGAAAAGGATAAAAGCAAGTTTGCTTCTTTTTCAACAAGACACAAAGAACGTTGCCAGGGTGCACAAGTATGGGACGATGATGAAAGGAGTATGCATTTAGAAGAAAAAGAGAAAAATCTACTCTTCTATTACCTAGAACAAGAGTCAGGATATAAACCCTAGCAGTTACAATATTGATTTTTTTTTTGCAACGATACATACTGCTTTAGAGGAGCAGTCCTTTATTTGTAACTGGACTATTTACTGTTTCTCCACTGAATCCTAAAAAAAAAGTTGACATTTCCACCATATTCTCCATTGAGTATAAAGATGTATCCTACTACTTCTAGCACAAACAAGCCTGGTGAGAGCATCACTTCTTCATCTAAACAATCTGGCATTGGCCTCCACTGGAACAAGGTTACTGAATTAGAGGAGCAATTATTCTGTTTTAGCATCTGTTCCCCTTAAAATTTATGTGCCGCTCAGTACAGACTATAAAAGGCCGTATGAATTCCGCTTCCCTGAGCGAACCCCACTCGGTGCAGCTGAAGCAGCTCCGCGGCTGCCATCGGGGCTGTGCTGGCGCCCTCTGCTGGCTGACACGCACAAACTGCAACTGACCCCCGGGAGATTTTTTTTTCCCTCTTTTCCATAAATTATGGAACTGCACCGAAGATCACAGCATGGCACAGAAACCATTTCTTTTAGAATCCACACGGGAAAGTTGGTCAGTTCAACTGTGACTACAGCAGTATCAAAATTGCCAATCCAAAGCAATAAAGAAAACCAGCCATACATCATAAAAAGCTTTAAAAAAATCTAAACTCCCTTTAGAGGAAAAATAGGCACGCTGGAGGAAGAACACAAAAGAAATACCATTTGGGGGTACTGCTTAAGAAAATCAGTCCATTTTATGTCCAGAATTCTGAAGTAGATTTGGGAAGCTACTTTTGCTCTCATTTTAACTTTTAGTTACTTTCTAACTGTTCTATTATATTACATTCAGGTAATAATTACCCAACATATTTTAAAATAAATCGAATATGTGTCTAAATAGATTTTCATATGTTGTTTGATAGCAGTCCAAGGACATTTTTTTAAAGTTTATGAGAAATTTAAGCATGAACTATTCTAAATTTTAGGAATGAGTTAGTTTGGAAGATGGGAATTTCTTTAGTACTTTAATATTTGCACTCATACAAAGCTGCAGAAAGGCATTAGTTACTTGTCCATCTCTGGATTACAGATTACTTTTCTCTTAAAAAAAATCAACTAACCATCATGAAAAAAAAACGTTTAGCCAAAGAAGGAAATAGCTCACAAATATCTCAGAGTAAATCAATGTAAAATGGCCAAGCTCTGGTTTTTTCTGGCCCTTACTTTCAAATATTAATGTTGATATGAAAGATTATACTAAAAATTTTGAAGACAAGGCAGAAGTTTTAACCTAGCCTTGACTACAGAATTTGGTCTTTGTAAAGGAGAGACATTTTTCTACATTCTTCTACATCTTTCCTAACCAGCCTAAAATTTCAGCTGAGGATGAACTGACTTTTTTCCCTTCTCTGAAACTGAGATGAGACATCAAATTCCTCTAAATTTAGGTTCCTATAAAATCACTCTAGGCTTTTGGTTTTGTTTACACACACACAGTTCTGTGGTCACTTACACTGAGAAGACAACAAATGATAAATGTATAAACCAAAATTATTAAACAATTTAGAACAGTAAACTTCTTATAGCATGTACAATTCCTTTATTGACCATCAGATGAACTGTGCCCAGGGCTTATAACTAAGATCTAAAAGTTCTTCCCTTAGGTCCAAAGATTCTTGTCCCTAGTACTGTGCAAATTTCCTCTCACCAGAGATTGCAGCCTCGTTATGAATGAAATGTCTGAGACAAGGGTAACAGGCCCTGACATTCACACATTTCTGCTCAGTGGGTTACAACTTAAATAAATTAATATAAGAATATTTCTCTCATGTAGTATTACCTCTATTTAGTCTTTGTTCCACTCAGACAGTTCCTCCTGGAATTATTTAAATATGGATTATTTTGAACAGGCAACCAGAATATAAACCACAGAAACAGTCCCCAGTGAAATTTCAGAATTACAGATTCAGTTTTTTCCATGAGGCTCTGGTGATTATGACTGTAAAAAGTGTTATATACTGCAAGGCTCTATCAGTATATAATCATGAACTGAAGCAAAAAAAAAGGATGCTTCAGATCATGCTTGGGTTTAGAACTTCTGCACGTTGCCCAATAAACATGACGTTACACACTGTACACTGCACCACCATTCTTCTTCCATCAGTACAGAGAGGCCACTGGATTTTCATTCCTTAGAGAGAAACACACATTTCCCAGCACATAGCTAACTTCAAATCCATCAGCTACTAATGTTCTGTAATAACATCTCAATCATTTTCTTGGGGGAAAAATAAAGAACAGGAAGAGAAACACGCAATCTACAATGCAATGCATTAGGTTGTTACACATTGTGTATTTCTAGATAGAATATGTCAGTGAACATTTCTCTAACTCTCGTTTTGGTTATTAACATCCTAGTATTCCTATTATTCCCATTAATAAATTTGTAGAGCAGAAAGAAATAGCCTGTCATTACAACCACAGTTTCTTAAGAGGCATATTCATTAACAACAATTTCAATAATTAGATCAATCACACCTAAGTTTGCAGAAACTCCATCCTGCAAAAATGTTGATGTTACAGTTTTGTGGCAGATAAAATCTTTCCATCTGAATGCCTGAACTCCTCCTCAAATAAAATAAGAAAATTGTCATGCACAAAACCCACTAAGAAATGGCATTTTCTTAATATAGTATTGTACATTTGTCTCTTGCATATACCCTGATTGCATTCAGAAATAGGCCCATGGGAAAAGAACAGCAAACAAACAAGATTGGATAAGTCTGCAAGATTTCCATCTCCAAGCAGCTGCAGGCTGGATTTGACACCACACAGCTCAGGGGACACCTGCAGAGGCAGGTATGTGTTCACAGTGGAGGATGCAGTGGCCGCACGGGGTGGGAAACAACAGTGCAAGCAGTGCAAACCCTTTCCATCACAGAGAAAAGCAGTGCTCTATGATTATCCTAGTTTTCCCTCAGGCATCCAAATGCATCAGGCTTCCCTGCCAAGCTCCTGTCATCCATTGGCAGCCACATTAAGAACGGTCTACATCTCAGTATTATTAGAATAAGCTGGTTTTAGTTATAGAAATGTGAATTTGGCAGTATTGCTACAAGCAAACACAAATTATACAAATCAATTACTATTTGGAAAACAAACTGGCTTATATTTACCACTGATCAATGATACAGCAGGGTACTTAATGACACCCAAGCATCTGCAGAACATGCAAGCTGTGCCAACAAAATATATAAACTTGAGAGTCTTGGACATCTACCTAGAGCTCTTTAGCTGATGCCCCTGGACTCTGATGAATTTACTGTGCACACATCATGCACACATAACTAGCAGCTGCAGCAGATGAATCCCTCAATGCAGCTTTAGGACGAGATGAAGAATGAAAGGAATCCGTAAAAAACGCCACTCATTTACAGAAGGTTGGTGCTATTACAACAAAAACAGACAACGGAATAAAAACTGCGCTTTGGGTGTAGCTGCAACAACTCACATCCACAAGTCCTTCAAATATGACAGTGTTTGGTAAAATGATCTCACAAGAAGAGAGCTGTGACAGAACTAGAATTTAATTATGCAGATAATTAGCTTAAGTTGTTTCCTTTCAGATTATATTTTATTTTCGCTAACTTTCAATTATATTGTCTTTCCATTTTCCACACTTTTCTGGGGAAGTTTATAGCTGTTTTCAAATTCAACATTTTCCATCTATACTTTTTGCAAATAAAAATATTACTATATGATCAATCACTTGATCTTTATCAATGTACAGTATAACACATGCTGCTATAATAAGCTTATGTGCATGAACTTTGCTTACAGTAAATAGAAGATCGTGCAACTTACCCAAAGTCTCTTTCCCCAGCTCAAGAATTCTTACCTCATGACAGGAGAAGAGCCGAACTCCTTCCATCTGATGGAAGACTGGGTAGTGGGTGTTATCAATTGTATCACGGCGGTAGACATCTCCCACTGCCAGAAAGGCATCTAGGCCAGAGTGTATCAAGTCCCACTGATGAGCTGATGTATGTGCTCTTAGCATGTGGTCACGATTCAAGTAATAGTTATCCTCTTTCCTCCTGCTGGCATGGTTTTGTGGGATAAGTAAACTATCAAAATTCTGCTGTACTGTAACCACGGGAGAAAGAGCATCATAAACAGAGAAGAGTGGAGTCCCATGGCGTCCTATGTATTGTTTGTAGAAGTGGTCCTTCACCTGCTCCTTGATTAGCCACAGAGGGTGATGTTTTTTGTTGTGCAAGTTCTTCCCCACCTTGGAAAGAATCTTCTCTGTGACATTGCTGTAGTCATCTTGAGGATAAGCTTTACCAAGCAGTTCCACAGTATTTGAGCAGGGTGCACTAGCAACAAAATCTGAAGGTACAGACTTGGATGAAGAATGCCTTGAATGGGTGGCAATTCCTCTTACCTTTACTTTCGGTGATAAAGCTGTTTTAGAATACTTAGCTACTCTCATGAATTTCCAGAGCATTGCCATTGTAAACTTTTTTTATGATCTAAGAAAGAAAAAAAAAAAACAATTACAAATTTTTGAGTTAGGAACTTCAGTCCTCTTGCAGGAATTGCCAGTATCTCAGGGAGACATGAAATCCAAATGTCTGCTTGATTAGTATAATAAAGTTCCCATTATAAACCAATATTTTGACTTCAGAGGAGGAAAAGTACCCCTGTGATCAAGTTTCAGCTAAGATATCTTATTCAATTATCAGGCTTCTGCATCAGCATTAACAACTCTAGACCTAGCCTTAACCCCATTCCAGGTAATGCTCTTTACAGCTGAATAAACATCAGGCCTTCGAAACAGTACTTTTCATCTGGTTAGAATAGGAAGTAACAGCCAATTATTACTCACGAGAAACTCAGAAATTTAACTTCAGTAGTCAGAACTTGCTTGTAATAAACCCCCAAGCATTAACTTATTGTTATACCACCTCCTACAAGAGCAAAAGCTGTAGAACACGTTCCACATCAACCTGATGCCTGTGGCATACACTATTACGATCATCACTAATTCTTACTTAATGCCAAACAAAATCAGTTTAACCTTTCAAACTACTGAACCACTGTGAAAAAACAGATGGCCAGACCACAAGTCATACATTTATATATAAACAGCATATTAAATTCACATATGAGTATTGCACAAGATTAACAATAAAGGCTCCATATAGTCAAAGTGAATGTTAGCATTTTGGGATAAGCACAAAACCCGTTTTTCCATATGTTCCCAAAATGGCTATTTTCACAGCCTCCACTGCTGTACTGGGCAGGCAGGCTTGTCAGACATCAGAAAGGTGATGAAGTAATGAGATTCTCAAAGATGTTTGAACATTTCCTACCGAAGGGTCATCTTTACACATCCTCCCCGATTACAAACAGGCTTTGGGCTTCATGTGTACACAGCTGTATTACTCTGTAGCATTCAAAGAGATAATTCCAAAAACAGAGTTTTGAAGATGATGAACTTGCAGTCACTCCAAATGCATAAGTATATTCTGAGATGTAAACTTGCTTGAAAATCTATAGTTGGGCTTCAGAAATATTAGCATAGGTTCTTGTGAAATAATTAAGCATTAAAATTTGCTTATTATGGAATGGGAAAACAGATGCATTAGAAGTGACTGGGGAAAGGCACCTGCTCCAAACAAACTGGCTTGTAATTCTCTATGAACCAAGAAAAATACAGGGCCACGGGTTTTCTGGGTGAACGAATTTTCTGTAGACATGATCCTAAAGAACTGGGGGAAGAAAGGACATCAGCAATGAATACACCACAGTCTTCAAGGGACACCTTTCCACCTTTATGTTAAGATTACAGTATCTGGGTAGCTTTCCATAGGAGCATAAGAGAAGCAAGTGTAAATTAAGAACAAACAAGATGAGATTATTTTTCATGTTCTCAAACTTCAAAGCATGTACACAGATAGAATAGAAATCTGCCAAAGATAATGTCTATGTCCATATTTGTCTGTCTTTCTTCTGCCTTACACCTAGATGTTCTCTATAGGTTTATTTCATGAAGGAATTGTACCTCAATCGATCAAAATAAACGAAAATTGGGTAGACAGAAATTAAATTTGGCAGGGCAGCATAAGATTACTAAATATTTGGTTTAATCCTTTTTCTGGTTGAATATCCTCAGAAATAAAGAGCAGCTACAACTCATCTAGTTTTGAAACTTTTAAGAAGGACTCCCTTTGACAGGGGTGCAATTAAGAGTTTACAAAACTACTCCACTAAATTAGCTCTTGACAATTACTGAGAAGATTCTTCCATAGATAAATTCACACACACAGCAGAAACCCCTCTGACACAGGCTAAACAAGGGATAGTCTTACGTTGTGAAAAGAGGCTCCATTTTCCCGAAACATACGTTCTCCTTCATGGAAAGTGAGTTCTCATTTTCAAACAGCTGCTTGAAATACCCAGTTCTAGTCGGATAATGAATTCGGCTTCCCTTAAGTAAATATCACCATCTGCCCATATACTTATTTTTCTAAAAAATTTAATTCAAAACTTGTACATAACTGTAAAGTACAAAAAAACTCTCATGACTATCGTGACTCTCGTGATGTTTGCTGCATTCCTAAATATCATTGCTCTGAGAATCAGACAACCACATGAGAAGTTTAACTTTCACATAAAGAGTTCTCATGATTATAAATTTATGGAAAAAGAAATTAGAACATGAACCATAAGTGCTGGGGGTGAGGAGAGGATCTTTTATTCATTTGTTTACTTAAAGGCTCATGATTTTTAAGGGAGACTCTTAAGGGCTCATCTGATGATATTTAGTATTTGTAATGAGCAACACTGCTACCAGTTTCTGATAGTTCAGAAACACTAATTTTTCTGAGCAAGTGATAATACTCCTCATAAATTTGTGCAAGATAAAAACCTACAGATGAACTTGCATCAGTTTTCATTCTAACATTACGCTTGTGCCTTGAATAGTTAAATAGCATTATTACCTGCATTATTATTCTAATCTGAAGCAAAATATACTGTGAGCAGTAAGAAAAAAAAGTTACAGTTAATCAATGTTTTCTGATGAGTTATCCACTGTCCAAGTGCTGCAAACTACAGGAAACAAGCAGTAAAGGAGCCACTGACATGGTAGCACACAGGACACCAGAGATATTGAAGTCCTCCACCAACACTGCTGCTTTCCTCTCCCACCACAGACTCATGTATCCCTCTTTTGGGGTCATTACAGAAAAATGGCATTAGACTTAGTTCAGCTCAACTGTTGATAAGATACATTTGGGGAGAGAAGCCACAGAGAAAAAAGAAATAAAATACATTTACACTCTGTACACCATGCACAAAATCTTCAAATCAAAGTAATGTTTACCATGGCAAAGAGCAACACTGAAAAATAAAGAAATCACTTTACCTTTCTTCTAGCGATAAATACCTAGTGTTAAGGATACACTAATTACTTATGTTCACTTATAATAAATAGTCATTTCTAGTAGACATTTATCTAAATATCTGCAAAAGCACAATTTAAATTTATTATTTTCTTCCTTCATTTTCACCATGCTTATTATTTGGCAGTGCAATAAAACTGGTTTCTGTGCACACTAACAAAACCCGAATCCCACGGCAAGGACTGCCAGCCAGTTAACAAGCACAGCAAGCCAAACAGCAGCTGCAGGTCCTGTAGCTGAAAACAAACACATAAACAGGAAATAAACATGGAATAACCACTATTGGCACCTAAGATCCAAAGATGGCAAAGTGCTCCACCAGCATCACTAGTGGGTCATGCGCTTCAGGCTTGACAGTGACTCCAACTTGCAGCTGGGGGCTGATACAGGGCTTTGGGAGCAGGCTGCCCTGCCCACAGCTCCTGGTGGGGCTTCTCAAAGCACTGCAGGTGCACATGCAAGCACCAGCCCCACCATCTCCTGTTACACAGGTCCTTACCCAGACATTGCCACTGACACATTCCAGGGTACCTCAGCAGCTCCTCTGAAGCTACATGAGCCTCAAGTCCCTGTGCCTCAATCTCCATACCGAGATGTCTACTACAACTGCAGGAACTCAGATCTTTGATAGGGATGATATCATACATTACATTGTGGCAATACATTTGGAACTATGCCTACAACTGGGTATGAGCTTTTGAGTAGCTTCAAGGTAGACCAGAGGGCAGGAGGTGTCATCCATTTCACCCAAGGATGAAAGCATCAGTATGACCCAGTCTGTGCTGTGGATAAAGCAGACACAGATGTGATCCCACTTGCCAATGTCAGACCTCTACCACAGACCGTGTGACATTTCTACAGCAGTTTCAGTTGATGGGCAAGGCTCCTTCACCCCCCATGGCAAACCAATCATCCCCCACGCAGCAGCCCAGCAGACATTACACACAGCCAAGCACACCACAGTCAGGAGCCTGACAACAGGGAAACTGCAGACAGAACACATCAGACAAAAAAAAAATCATGATTTTGGAGCCCATGCAAAAAGCAGTTTGATGTGATAAGGGATCATGTTGCTGTACTGTTAAGGCATGTACTTTCATGTCTAAATCCAGGTTTCCATGTCACAGTGCAGCAAGGATTAAGACATCATTATCACAGTTGCAGTGAGTGGTATTTGTCACAATTCCCCTCTACTCAGCTGAGGTTTAGGAAAGAATCGTAGACTCAGTGAAATTCCTCCTTACCCCTGCCTTGAAAAAGGAGGAGAAATGAGGGGTAGTTTAGCAGCTCACAATGAAAAGGGCTGTACACCAGCATTGTTTTCCTCACCCACTCCTCCCAGGAAAGTGAAAGAGAGCAAATGCTCCTGTTTGAGCAAATGAGAGCCCAGTGGTAAACCAAATGTGTCTGTTTCAGGACCATTTGCTAGGTGTTTGCATCTGTGAGCCAAGGGCATCCTCACTCCTGCTGACCACTCTTCCCTATGCCCTGTGCTCGTTCCAGCTTATGCCTGCAGAAACACAGATGGGCTAGTGCATACATAAACCGAACTACATGACTGGTTTGAAACCAAAATTCTACAAAGATGAGAGTCTGTCTCCTATCCAAGAATAGCTAATTAATGCAAGACTCTGAAGTGCCATGGAAAATGTTAGAAAAGTTGGGCTGCCACCATTTTGTGATGTGACAGCTTTTATCTACCGTATGTGTGGGGAGGGGAGTTCAACCAACATAGCATATGTTAAAACAAAAATTATAAACATATGCTAGGCTGCTAAAATTGGACATTTACCAGTCTGCTTAGCAATTTAGCTAAGCATTGAATTTTAGTTTTGAAAACTATGTAGGCATACAGCAGCAAATATCATTGTATTTCCATGACCAAGTCTATATTGCATAGAATATTACATTATTTTGCATGCAATACTAATAACAAGCTCAGATGTTTTTCATGCTCATTTTAAAATGTTGATACACTGTTGCACAGCAGAACAGACTTCCACTCTTACTGAGCATGCTGAATTTATGTAATACATAAACAGACCTCTGAAACAGCCTTACAGATAACCTAGAATGGATCCATTTCAGAACCTGACCTTCCAAGGGCAGAACATCATCAGATGTCCCTGATGATGGCTAAACACCCAATGGAACAAAATATTGTATGCGCTACAAAACACTGGCAAGATAACATAGCCTCTGAGTATTTGGCTCTTAATTTTTTTGTGTACTTAGAGTTCATCTAGTTAATAATCTGTTAGCAAGTTTCAAGAAACATAGAGAATACCTTTTTTTTTTTTGTTATTTTTCTTAACTGAAGCAAAAATGTGTCATAAGCTGCCTGTCTGTCTGCTCTGTAATGGTGATATACTAATCATGATGCTACCTTTGGCAACATTTTGAGCCTTGCAATATTGAGAGAGAAAACTAAAAAAAACTTTTCTGGGATAAGGCATGACCTTGCTTTCTCTCAGTTCTACATATAAGATCTTCTTGACATGAAATAAAACGTATTAACAACTCCTTTTGCACTAACCCAGAGTATGACTATTGTCTGGACAAAGGTCTGCATTTCATGGCCTGTCTTACATACATGAGCACCTGGAGGCAAACACAGATGGTCCATACTCCTGAGGCACACCTCCAACCACCTTCACCATTCCTTAGGACTGAAAGATGGGCTAATATAGTCATAGCGAGCATCAAGTCTTTGGAGAAGGGAACACACCTCTGGGCAAGCACCATTTTCAAAATGTTTTGAATCATCACTCGAGCCCACACACCGTTCAGTT
Organism: Acanthisitta chloris; assembly: GCF_000695815.1. Lineage (NCBI taxonomy): Eukaryota > Metazoa > Chordata > Aves > Passeriformes > Acanthisittidae > Acanthisitta > Acanthisitta chloris. The sequence continues at coordinate 53,789 of NW_008654449.1, read as the reverse complement.
TCAGGTTGGATATTGCAATTGATGACAAATGTAATCCCACTGCAGCTAGTTTCAGTTGCCCATGCAGTCTTCCAAAAGCTCTCCAACAAGCACTAGTTCCCCTGACAAACAGTTTCACTCCAGGATTGTTCAGGTTTAGCCGTAAGTTTCCCACTTACTAAAAGGATAATGCTTTCAGGAATATGATTCAAGACAGGTAAAATGCATTTAAGAAGACAAAACACTTGCAAACTCTGTGGTTGAGCTGCTGTAAGACTGTATCAAAGACTGACATAATTGGGACTCAAGACAACCTGTAGTAAATTTGCTTTATGCAATTAAAAAGTAGAGTATCCCCACACTGGAATTTGTGATCAGTGAGCTAATCAGGTACATCAAATCGCAGAATTACTCTGTATATAATTTTTCAAAAGGGAAAAGTATACAGCATAATTGACATTAGAAGTTAAAGATCAAAGACAAAGAAATTCAGAGTGCTGGGTCTAGAAGATGGAAAGACACCAAACTCTTTAGCACGCAAAATTCAGAAGTTTATGGTGTGCAGTCCAACCATACTAATTTCAGTTGGACTGAAAAAAAACCCAGATGAATAAAAGACGAATAAATAAACCAATTCAGAGGAAAGAAACTATAGTTGAAAAAAAATTAATATATGCATAACAGTAGATTAAATTAAGGAAAATCACCTCTGTTCAGAAACTGTATTTAATTTTCTTTCATTTACAGCTTAATTATTTCTTGATTCATTTTTTCACAAACTAAAACAGTTTATTTTTCACTGAAGAAATGGCAATAAGGCCTTTAGTGGAAACTTTCAATAGTGTGCAGTGACTCAGACACACAAAACTCTAATAAAAGAGAAGCAGCTGTGACCTGAGCTCCTGCTGACATACCTGTGCTCTTCCCTTTTAAGGGAAAATCCTCATTACACAAACATATTTTGAATACATTACATTACAAATGACAGACTGTGAAAAGGCAATGCAGAAATCATTCTTAAATATTCTCAAGTGTGTCTCCTGCTTTTAAATACATCCATTTTTCGAGGAATGCAATCTGAAAAAAACACTACCTTTGGCTGCTGAGGGAATATTCTTTTTCCAATACCTTGAAAATGTTGCCAAACAGCTTTCTGCCTTAGAAGACATATTGTAAATAACTGTCAGATGAAAGGGACAGAGACTTTTAAATACCTATAAAAACCTCACCACAGCCAAGATTACCATTCTCTCTTCTGTCTTCTTCTTTCCTTCAATATCTGCAACTCAATTATCTGTATTTTTCTACAGAGGTATATGCCACTAAGAATTTTACACTATTATAGCATTTCATCTGAGTAAAAATAAATTTGTTTAGAAATGTTCTCACTAATTAACTACACCACTTGGGCATAACAAAACTATAGAGACCTCATCCTGCCTTAACAGGAGGAGGAAGTAATACCTTTTTTGAAGTCAGTTATTGAATACCAAGAATGGGACACGTGCAGACTTGATAACTGTGCAAAGGACAGCAGAGGAAGTTTAAGTAATTAATTTTAAGCATTAATAATTTCCATGATAGTAATGCAAAACACTACACCACAAAACAACAACTCCGCAGTCTGGGGGGTGGTACTCCAGAAACAGCACAAGCTCCTGAATTTCAGCCCCGTTTCTCACGTAGAGAAAGTCACCTGTAGGTGTGTTGCCATGCGTCAGTGATCTCTGTGGGGTGAAGCAGCACACTGCAATACACTGCAATACACTGCAGAAAAGCATAAAGCTACAGGTGTATGTTTTAGTTTTGCAGTTTAAGGCAGAATGGCTCAACCATTCAACCACAGCCACCAGAAATGCTGCACTCGTCTAGTAGGCCAACTGGGAAGCTGCAATCTCCCTTCTGAAGGTCTGCACCTCCCTGGCAATGGCAACAGCAATCCAGCCCTCTGGGAATGCCAGAGGCAGACAGAGAAGATACCCTTTAACTCAGAAGGCATCATTCACCAATCAAATAATGACTGCCTGCCTCCTCCAGGGAAATGTCAGAAACTCAGCAAGGTCTTACACACCAGATTGAAAACACACGCTACCCAATGGGCTACATTTAACATTCATCTGCTGAATATTCAGCATGCCCAAATACCCAAGTTTCAGGCACCTCATACAGTACAGTGAAAAATTAAACTTGAGGAATAAACACAGTCCAACCAATACTAAGAAAACCAAATTATTTAGATGGGTCATGCCAGAGGAGGCAGCTCACATGAATCACTTGGCTCATCTACAAATGAGAAAGTTTTCAGTTTTACCTGCTGTCTCCCTGTAGTACTGATGCTCCCTCCATTCTTAAGGAGAACTGGACAAATCCATGACTTACCACAGACCTCCAGATGCCCTCCTTAGTAATACCCTAGCCAATATGCTGCAGTTTAAAAGAACAATTTAAGGATTATTATGAAATAAAAATATAGTTAATATTTTAGATCAGGGAGCTATTTCATGGCTGCAATATATATGCAATCAATATTTAAATCCAACAAGCCTTTCTTA
>NW_008654449.1:36086-51229 GCF_000695815.1 Acanthisitta chloris | reverse complement strand
TTAACTTTTGTGTCACATCAATCTTCTGTCACATCAAGCTTTAAAGAGATCAGCCTCAAGAATTTCCTATCATCTTGAGCCAAAATATCACCAGAGATCCACACCCCAGACCTAGCTGTGCTATGAACTTGATCTCAACTCAAACTCTAACTCAGCAGTGGTATCATTCCTTGGTCTGTCTCCAACATGGAAATAATGAAAGTGTGACAGAGTCTTTATCAGGACTATGTATATTTCAACAGCCAATCAAAGAAAGAAAGAGACAAATATCTCTACAGATTTTACTTCAGAATCAGTAAGTCTCACAGATTTCTGTATGGATAAAGAAGAGAATACATAGATTATTGTAGTGAAGACTCCACTGCAGTCTAACACAGCCCAGTTAGAAAACATATGGTTATGTAGTGAAGACTCCACTGCAGTCTAACAGAGCCCAGTTAGAAATCATATGGTCACGAGTGGTACGAGTATGTCATCTCTACTTTGAACTGCACTGTCTCCATTTATCTGTCATGGGCTCTGACAAAGCATTTAAGGAAAAGATTAGAAGACTCCAAGGGAAGGAACTACATTTCCCTGCCTGGGGCATGCCACTTCCCTGAGGTTGGTAGGAACTGGGCTGAAATATTAATGAGTAAGCCATTTTTCAAGAAAATTATACAAGAAACCTTGGCAGCCACACAAAGAGGCTAGCAATAAGATACCAAGCTAGGCAGTACAAATTAAGCACTTAAAAAAGAAAAAGGGAAGGAAAAAGAAAATTAAACATCACTTTCATTTGCTTGTTCATATTCATAAGCTTTGGAAGAAAACAGTAAATTCATGAATGGGAATATCTAAACATAAAAATTCATCAGACTCACAATTAGTAATAATAGGTACTAACTTCTAAGAGGGCCTATGAGCTGCTCTAAGTCTAGAACTCATGTTTTCAAGTCTTCAGTCCTTCTTCCAGTGGTATTCTTTACAAATAAACTAGCTTACCGTGTAGTATGTGAGCTAAAAGGTGTTGTCATGACAGAAGCCACTCAATTATTTAAAATTCACATAAACAAATGGGGAAAAAAAAAGAACTCCCACAAGGGAAAGATACACAAAACCAAAAAAATACACTCTTCTCAAGGTTTCCTCAGAAATCATAGTGAAGAAAATTAAAGACAAAATTGTAAGCACTGTGTCAAATGTTAAAATCTATGCTCCCTAAACAGACTTAAGATCTAAATCAGTTCCAAGTATTCTTCAGGAGCTTCCAAGTATCATTTCTCTGTAATAGGAACTTGCAAAAGGAAAAGATTTTAAAAGCTTCCTTCAGACTCCATGTTTTATATTTATTCATACATTTTGATATAATTTTAATTGAAGTGTGTTTTAGGGCCAGGTATATTATAACTTTATATGGCACTGTTTCTATAATAAATTTGAAAGTTTAGTTTTTAAAGGGGCACTGCTAATTTTTACTGTAAGCAAATTTGAAAAGCATGCAAATAAATCATTGCCATATATTAAAAAGTAATCTAAAATTTTCATAAAAAACAAGGTGGTCTCATTGGCAAATAAAGCAAATCAATAATGTAGAAAAGTAATCTAAAATTTTCATAAAAAAACAAGATGGTCTTATTGGAAAATAAAGCAAATCAATAATGTATGTTGGCTTCCCAAATCGTGGCCATAGCCATACTGCCAAATGTTACCATGTCCAACAATGTGATCCATGGGTTCAATCACCACTGCCATCAGTTGGACACACTGACACATACCCAGAACAGTGTTATACAGCAGGATTTAGACTTTCATTAAGCAGCGCTCAGCTCTTCCAAAGCATATCTTTACTTAGGATCTCAAAGTGCTTTTCAGCCATTAACCAATTAAGCTCTACAATACCCTCAAGGGAAAAGTATTGAATTATTTATACCCATTAGTATGGCAGCTCCCAAGTCACAAACACTATACTTCAACATATTGGCTTTCACTTTTTTTTCCAAATTGTTTCGATTTTATTGCCATTTTTCTCCATGTTCAGAATTTTTTTGTTGTTTGCAACAGTTTAACAAGTATAATTGCTACTGTGGATAGAATCACAATGTTTTGAAAGAAGCTTGCCAAAACTGCCTATTAGGAATCACATGGAACAGTTCAGAAACACGGAGTTATTACCATTGAAACAACCTTCTCCCTGAATATGCAGATTTTTAAGGCTCAAACCTACATTCTTTGAGCAAGAATTACAGTCACTGCTCTGTTTATATTGTGGCTCAAATTTCAGTGTTAATTGTAATTCAATTATGTACTTAGTATGATCAGAAGAGATAACTGGAGAGGGAAGAAGACACTTAGGCAAGATGGGAAGGTATATAAATGAAGCATTATTGAGGCAAACGGGTATATGAAAGAAGAAAGCAACAAACTAGGTGAAGTGGCATGGGACAGACCACTGCAGCTGCACCTGCCCCACTGGAGGGCTGGCCTGCAAACCAGCATGGCATTCACAACTTGTCTTCTTCTAACTAGGATTTCACTTCTGGCCACCATATTTACCAGAACCAAAGACAGCAATTACTTTGATGAGGAAATTGTGTCACAGAATCACAGAACAGTTGTGGGGGAAGGGACCTGTAGAGATCATGTAGTCCAACCCCCCTGACAAGGCAGGGTCACCTATAGCTGGTTACACAGAAACGTGTCCAGGTGAGTTTTAAATGTCTCCAGAGAGGGAGACTTCCATGACCTCCTTGGGCAGTCTGTTCCAAGTGCTCTGCCACCCTCAAGGTAAAGAGTTTTTTCTCATGTTGAGGTGGAACTTCTTGTGTTTAAATTTATGGCCATTACTCCTTGTCCTGTTGCTAGGCACCACTGAAAAGAGTCCAACAATATCCTCTGGACACCTCCCTTTGAGATATTCGTATGCATTAAAAAGATCCCCTCTCAGTTCTCTCTAGATTAAACAGGCCCATCTCCCACAGTCTCTCCTCATAAGAGGGATGCTCCAGACCCCTAATCATCCTTGTGGTCCTCTGCTGGACTTTCTCCAGTAGTTCCTTGTCTTTCTTGAACTATGGAGACCAGAATTGAACACAGTATTCCAGACGAGGCCTCACTAGGGCCAAGTAAAGGGGGAGGATCCCCTCCCTTGACCTGCTGGCCATACTCTTCCCAATGCACCCCAGCACAACATTGGCCCTCTTGGCTGCAAGGGCACACTGATGGCTCATGGTCAACCTGTCATCCACCAAACTGTTTGTTAGGGGCTTCCTTTGGGGAACTTTCACACTGTACCTAACCCCACTGATGCTCTTGCCTCAGATTACGCAGAGCGAATCATGTCAGCCTGCCAGTTCAGCCAGGGAAAAACAGTATTACATGCTGGGTTGTCTCTCTTGTATCAGTTGTGGGAACTAACAGAGCCATCTGAGATTCAAAGAAACACAATACATAATGAGATCCAAGGCAGGTAATAAAGATAAGAGCCTTTTAATCATATTTACCCGTGAAAACTTAGCCAAATGCCACAGCACAGCACCAGCCTTACGATTTGGCTCTGCTGGGGCCAAAGCACCTGCTGCTGGCCAGGCACAGCAGTCAGCATTTGCTGAAGAGCTTTGCAGAACCAAGACCCAAGAGTTCAGCAGAGCTCACACAAAGCCCACGACAACTTAAGAGTAAAGGAAAAAGAAAGCAAATCTAACCAATGTCATGAAACAGCAAAGAGGATGCCTCCTACACCATGTGTTGCTACAACTGTAATAGCCCTTGAAGCCAGGCAGACTACATATGAAATATGAAGATACAGCACCTAGAAATGAAAATTGTCATGCCTAGTGCTGCCAGCACAGGCAATCAAAAAGAAATGTGAGCTCAGTAGTGACAGATACCACATATTAGTGCTAAATAATCCTACATTATAACCTTTACCATGACCAGAGGGCAGAGAAAAAGCAAATCCACAGTGTAATTTAAAAGCATTAATATGCTTTGAAACCAAATCATTATTGAACAGAGATGCGGGTCTCAAATGTGCAATAAGGGGCCCAGTGACTTGCTGAGGCCAGAATCAACCACATGGGACCTGGGAAGGTCACAATGAGTTAGGTTTAAGGTAAATGTATGGCCACAACCCCTCTCCCTTACATGCATAAAACCCAAAGGACTATTGCTATAACGAGCTGAAGCTAAGGTCAGGGCAGTTTTGCTATAACGAGCTGAAGCTAAGGTCAATGGTAAGGGCAGTGAGTTCTCACCCAGCAAAGGAAAACATAACCAGCATCTACACAACATCTAACTTGGATAGCCACAGATTTATCACATGTACTAACATTTTTTTCATTATGTACCCTTCATATTAAATTCCTGGAGTTCCAGGGACCATTGCCCAGTGCTATTAAATAAAAATGATGGTTTGACTTGTTTTATTCTCTGTACTTGCTAGTTCAAAGGTACAATTTCCCAAGTATAGGCTATCATGTAACCAGCTTAGGGATTGACTTTGATTTTATTTTGGAGGCATTTTTCTCCGTAGTTATTACCTTATTGGGTCTTTACAAAAGATTAATTTTATTTTCATGCTGTTACTCTATGTATACTCAAAGAATTGAAAGAATTACAGCAAATGTGTTCAGCTTGCTATCTGATACAACAAAATCTGGCCTAGCATAGCACATTGTCTCATTTTCTAGGCAACATTAAAACATGAATATTGGACTTCTGAGGCTGAGTAGACAAAAATCATATTCATCATGTCTGACAAATCTGATTTATCTACAAAGCTACTGAATGCCAAAATGTGAACTCGCAATTTATTCAAAACCATGTAACCAAAACTGCAAAGATTTCTATGCATAATTGTAAACGTCTAACTTTTGTACCTCCAAAACAAACCTACATGTGGTAATTTCATATTTGTAAATTACAGCTAAACATTTGCAATTGTTTACATATTCCTATCCAGAACACCTTCCAGCCACACCAAGACACGTGCTCAGCTGGATGATGTTGCAGGATTCTACCCTGTTCTTACCTCATACCACGTAACAGGCTACAGATTTCTAAGACTGCTTTGGGGTCTGATCTTACCTAATGCCAGACTGAACACCAAACACTGTTTAAAAAAAATAAAATTCATCACATGAGGCTAAAAGAATTATTTCAGGGAATAATAGAGGAGCTAAAAATCATTCCCTAAATTACCAGATCCTTTATCAGTCTGCCTAAATTATTTGGCATTGGTTTTGGGGGTTTTTTTATTTGGAGACTGCTTTGGGGTCTGATCTTACCTAATGCCAGACTGAACACCAAACACTGTTTAAAAAAAATAAAATTCATCACATGAGGCTAAAAGAATTATTTCAGGGAATAATAGAGGAGCTAAAAATCATTCCCTAAATTACCAGATCCTTTATCAGTCTGCCTAAATTATTTGGCATTGGTTTTGGGGGTTTTTTTATTTGGGGGACCCCTAAATTACCAGATCCTTTATCAGTCAGCCTAAATTATTTGGCATTGGTTTTTGGGTTTTTTTTATTTGAGGTCTGGGACATGGTAATGCATGTTTGAGATTTTTTAATAACAATTATTTTCCGTCAACCCACCATAAACCCCTGCATGCCAAATTGCTACTTTTGACATTTACTTAGACATGGAAGAACAATTGAACTTTATTGAGAAATATTCCCATAAAATCTACCAGGTAACTAAGCCAAGGATGAAAAGTATCAGGATGAAGTTTTTTTTAATTCTGAAAGTTAAAGTTGCTATCCTGGACCTTTATGGCATTTAATTTTCTGCCATTCCAATGTACTCATTGGCATCTGGGCTGAAAAGTCTCCTTTTCCAATTCTTCTCGCTGTCATCTGCCAGGAGACAGAGAAGAGTAATTAGATTGACTCAAGCAGTTGCTGATTGCTTTCAGTGTGTACTTCACTCCTTGACACCACAGAGAGGAGTCTTGATAAATAAGGATCAATAGACTGTGCAGGAATGTTTAAAATTTCTTCAAAGCTGAAGAACAATGCCACAAAAAGTTGAGTGAGTTTACTGCACAGCAAAGTTTATGAAAGAGATGTGAAGATTAGAATTTAAGCAGAATGAAACTGACGTTTTTATTTTTAATTCTCATTTACTTGTTAACACAGAGCTACCAAGAAACACAGCTCAAAGAAAAGGAGAGCAATCAAGGCATGGTGTTAACATCAGTTAAAGAATTACAACCAGTGAAACGGCCTTCAACCACAGACTATTCCAAAATCATGTCTAAAATACACCATTATGATCAGCACCTCTGTTCATACCTACAGGAGAAGATCAAATACTGTGTACAGGCAGACAGAAAAAATATACAAAATAATAAAAAATCATCACCTGTTGCTTCCAGGCTGATGCTATTTAATTAAGATAGAAGCAGGGGAAAGGTAGTTTTCCACATTATCATGTCTGTAACAAACCTGTTGTGGGCATTCAGTCTTCTTTAACACTACATGAATTTAAAGTAAAATAAATACAAAGCACTCAATAAGACTTTTTTTCCTTATCATCTTACAGCCAGGTTCTTCTCACAACAAAGTAGCAAACTAGGGAAAGCTCTTTTACTGCCTTTTTTCTACTTTCAAATGACTTCTCTGCTATTATGTTTAATTTGATACCATCTGAAGTGGGTAAAGCAAAATATTTCATCAGAAAAAGAAGAGCTAAATTTCAGTGGTCTTTTAACCTGATGTACTTTTTGTTGCACTTTTGCTGAGTTTGCTACAATTGAGAAATAAATGATAGAAAGATACCTTCCGGTGTGTCCAAAGATGACACACGTTCATGCTTAAGGCTGAAATTCACCACTTTGCAGAAGGGTGGCGCTCGACTCATTGCCAGGTGAGCCCTATAAAATAACTAGAAAATCACGGACAGTTCTGATGCCTGAATTTAATTTGCAGCTTAAGGCCTAAACTCAAATCTGTTTACAGAGGACTTTAGAACATGGCCTTCTGACACACCAGGTATACTAAAAAATATTTTGTGTAAATACCATCACATTTCCATATGATTGTACTGCACTCAACTGTTCAAATAATTACCATGCTAATCTCCATCCTAATGGTATCCACTCTTTATTCAGTTTAAGTCCAATTTGCAGCTTAAGGCCTAAACTCAAATCTGTTTACAGAGGACTTTAGAACATGGCCTTCTGACACACCAGGTATACTAAAAAATATTTTGTGTAAATACCATCACATTTCCATATGATTGTACTGCACTCAACTGTTCAAATAATTACCATGCTAATCTCCATCCTAATGGTATCCACTCTTTATTCAGTTTAAGTCCCATGAGTGCCAGATTTAGTGCAGTCAGTATAACTGTCATTCTAACTTCTATTATTTCTCTCAAAAAAATCACAAGTTTATTATTAGCAACCTGTGGGCAATTAGTGCAAATATCAGATGACTTGGATTCATCTTGATCAGTGTTTGTTTCAATTCCGCAGGCAAACAAGACATCACTAGTAAAACACTACAGTAAGAATACCAATGACTATATATCCAGCTATAGTGATGCTGCTGTGTTAAGCCTCTCTCCCCACAAAAAAACCCCAACCAAAGATAAAAAACCCACACTGAATTCTGTGTATTTTTCAGTATGCCACATAATGCCTTCATGACATACGATTCAGCTCATGACATATTTCTTTCTATAGATACAAATGTCAAATAAATCATATGAACATATTCAATAATAATCCAAAATATACACCAGTGAAGAAGTGAAAGGTACATTGTGAGACAAAACTATTATTTGATATTTGAAAGGACACTTTCATATTTGACTCTTCTCTAGCAACTGTGATCTGCATTGTTACACACATCCTGTGATTACAGGAGTCCAAAACAGAGGCCTGACTATCAAAGATGCTAAAACAGCCACGGAATACCCTGATTTCACCATCTAACTATTGGCAAACATATATCTACTAATGTGCAAACAAGCACCTCCACCTTCTTTTTTCATTTTGTGCTATGAGATAATTTCTCAACAATCAAGTCCTACTTCGCACATACAAATAACTACTCCTACTTCTTTCTTATGCACCATCAGACCATTAAAAATTTCAACTTTTATTCTACCCCACTAGAGAAACAGTGGGGAAAAGATAGCACAGGCCAGAAACCACAAGATTCATAATGTGCCTTTTCTTTCCAGCTTGTATTACCAAAGGAAAGGTGGATAACTCCCTCACACATGCTTTCTTATTAGCAAATATCTTCTACAGGAAATTACTCGTGAATGAAGGCAAAATTTGTTGATTCCATGACCCCAAAAAATTGTTACTAGCTCACTATCAAAAACAAGAAGGTGTACTGAGTGGGGTTTTGCAAAGACCTGAACTTGGACTAGTTTCAGGAAGTGTTTCCATTAGCAACCCACATAACTGAACAGAGGACACACTTAAATCTGCTCATCAAGAGCCAACACTGCAGGTATGCTGGATAACATAGGGCTGAAACTCAAAATTATTCTGTCAAACTAGAGAAATGGTCAGAAAAATAACAGAATGGTTAGTCAGGAGCAAGTGCAGGTTTCTCTACCTTGGCAAAGCCAGCTGCTAGTCAGCAGCTTCTTCAGAAGAGTATCAGGGGTTGTAATAGACCATAAGCTGAACAAAAGTTCAGAATGTGATGTTTTTAAAAAAAGAAAGCATCATATGGGAATATAAACAGGAATATATACTACATAAAATAGGAAGCACTCCTGTCCTACTGTGCAGCAGGAAGGAATAAATGAGTCAAATTTTTGGCATAACATTTATAAAAAATGTGATGCAATTCGAAGAATCCAAAGACAGCAACAGAAATTACCACAAGTCTTAAAGAACTGTGTAGAAAGACTCAATATACTAGAGAGGAAACAAAAGCACTTCCACCATTATCAGATCTGAAAGAAAGTAGCACAGTCTTTGGAATAACCCTATCTCCACTGTACCTTGACTAGGACACATAGCAACTCACCTACCAAAACTGAAGCTAGAAAAATTTGTATGAGTCATAAGGAGAAGTCTTTCTGCAAATGCAGTGGCATATTGTAAGAAAGGGCTTGTGCGGACACCATTGTAGTTTTATTATTTCACGCAGTTAGCCTGGAGAAGAGGAGGCTCAGGGGCAACATTATCACCCTCTACAACTACCTGAAAGGAGGCTGGAGTCGGGTGGGGGTTGGTCTCTTCTCCCAGGCAACCAGCAGCAGCATAAGAGGGCACAGACTCAAGCTCTGCCAGGGGAGGTTTAGGTTGGATATTAGGAAGATATTTTTTACACAGAGAGTAGTCAGGCATTGGAATGTGCTGCCCAGGGAGGTGGTGGATTCACCATCCCTGGAGGTTTTCAAGATGGGACTGGGTGTGGCAGTGCCATAGTCTAGTAACCACGGTAGGGTTGGACTCAATGATCTTGGAGGTCTTTTCCAACCTGGTTGATTCTATGATTCTATGATTTCTAAACAGCTGTTCTAAAAAAACCCATGTGTAAAATTCAGCCTGCTTTAGGGGTGAAAGAAAAGACGAGTCAGTATCTCCAGGTCTTTCCAGCCTTGTTTTGGTTTGTTGTAGTTTCTATGATCATTATCACAAATATTTTTTAATGAAACACATAATAGGGGCTTATTCCTTAGAGGTCTAGCCAAGTCTTCCTTTCAGTAGCAGTTTTAATGGTGCTTATGGCTTTATGCCAGTTATATTGCTAAAAGCTTAGCAGGTGATGTATTTGCTTATAGGCACTGTCATATTTTATACATCTCAGCATCTATTTAGTAAGTGCTTTAAAATTCTAAAGTATGGCAGGTGCTATATAAAACACAGCATTATTTTCCATATTTTATTCCCCTCATTGGCATTCCTACTCTCAGATTAACTGGCAAAAGTACAAATATTCACAGCAATTTTAAAAAAGAAAGTTTGAGTGCTCACTGACAGCCACAGTTAGCTGTGATACCAGTAAACAAAACACAACACAACAATGTTCCTTTCCTATTACAACAAAATTTCTCAGCAATTTTTTGTATAGAAGGAAATCTGATGGTAGACAAATTGCAGTGGCCATTCCAACAGACACCACTTGTTACCTGTGTACTGGAACAATGCTACCCAATTTACCAAAATGGATTATGACTGTATTTCAGTTAGTCCCTTCATCCTGCTTGATGGCATAGGGTAGGCAGAAAAATCCATTTGGATCATGCTTTTCCATTCATAGTTTCATCCTACTCGTTAAGATTTCCAGGTCTAGGTAAAAACTCCCACTGAAATTAATGGAATGACACCAGAAACATCTATGGGAATCATACTGAGCTGACAAAATACTATTTTTACTCCACTCTTCAACTGCAGTTGTACATACTGCTATTTTTAGATTTATTTTTTTTATATTCCTTCATACAGAAGTCATCATTTCCATCACTTGGACTCTTGAGCAACTTCTACTACCTTCTCTTTGATCTCTCTTTATAGAGAATATGGGGACAGAGACTGAATACAATATTAAGGATTCAGTATTTCAACTGGTATTACTGAAACATAAAATAAATTTGGGAAGGTCACTTTCTCCTCATATCCCAATGCTCTTACTTTCATTTTATCTTGGCTGTACTCCTGACTACAGTGAGATCAAACGTTAAGCAGAGCACAAACCTGTATGATGCCTGTGACTTTATTGCTTGAAGGACTTGAAAATAAAGTATCTCTCCTTTCTCAAAGCAACAGGATTTTAATTTGTAATTTGTTACTCCAACACCTCTAAGCATATTCTTATGCACACAGAAGTGCAAGGAACAATCTTTTTCAGGACGCTTTCACTTTTGTCCACCACTATAAAACATGAACAACAATGGCTTCTAACTAGTTACATATGATGCTCACACCCCAGTGATTCGCAAATGATGCTTTACTGTCAATAATGTTTCATTCCAGGGCAAAAGAAGAAGGTAGTATAGGTGAACACTAGCAGAAGCAGAGAAAAAAAACGTTTTCCTTTTATCTATCCTGTGGCATTTAGCAAAATCTTTTTTTCATGGCATGTCACTTGAGTAACAGCTGCCCCCTACTGAAAATTGCTCACAACCATGGAAAAGTCATGCATCATGGTATGTGCCAATGCATTTAATTTTTTTATGTGGCTCAAATACACCTAAAGTCATCTGAAGACAAACTTTAAGCAGCACAACTGAAAAAATAAAAATGTAGTTCCAAAAGTGGAATGCTTATTACTGCATTGCACACCACAGAGTACTCTTCCCAGTGAACAGGACGTTTCAGGGGACACTTCTATACAGTCACAGAATCCACTACACTAGGAGTAACATTACTAATTTAGCATCTCACCAATAAGAGTAGAGAAGATCAAGGCAGGATACAGAATAGGATATTGTAATTGTTTCCCAGAAACAGGCTGTTTCAAGAAGACCCACGCTGCCTGAAAAAAAATAAATAAAAAGATGGAGGGTAGAAATATTTAGAGGCTGTTTGAATAACCCTGACATACCTATTGGCTGTTGGCAACGGGCATCTTAGAGCCCTGCACTACTCAAGTGATTTCAGGAAGAACAGGACAGCAGGAAAACCAAGGTTAATCATAAAAGGAAATAGCCTGGCAGTCTTATAAAGAACCTTAAAACCAACTTCTTTTTCTTCTTCAATGAACAAACCAAACAGAGAAGAAATTTTAAAACAATCATCATGCAAAATCCCACATGACCATTTAATGCATTTTGCAGGACAGAGAGCTCCAACACAGACCTGATGATGAAATACGTATGTTAGGACACATAACCCTTCCTTGAATGAAGCCAGGTGAGTGGAAACTAAAAATGCAATCAACACCCCATCAAAAGCATTTCCAATATGCCTTTTAGCATGTTTTTGTCCCTTCTCCTGGTAGACTTACCACTGATCCTTCCAACAGAAACACAAATATAAGATGAAAGGTATCCATGACAAATATGTTCAGAATAGAAAACAATCCCCTTCCCTCCTCCCCTCTACCAGTCCTGTGAAGCAGAATAGTATCTTTTTAAACTGTATATACTAATGATAAAAAAGCAGTCACTTGGCAAGCAGATTGCTTCTTGACTGCTAAAGCAAATTCCTCAGGTCATATTCCATCATTCTGAGGTTCTAACACATCCATCTTCATCAGGCAGGTTCCCAAAATGCTCAGGCAATCTCTTCCCTCTCCAAAAAAGCTTTCATCTGAGGTCACTCAGTGGCAAGTCTACTCCAGCCAGAATAAATGCGTCCTGTGTTGCTGTGCTCAGCTCTGGGGCCCTCAACATAAGAAAGACATGGACCTGTTGAGGTGAGTCCAGAGCAGGGCTGGAGCATCTCTCCTATGAAGACAGGTTGAGAGTGTTTGGGCTGTTCAGCCTGAAGAGGAGAGGGCTCCAGGGAGACCTTATAGCAGTCTCCCAGTACCTAAAGGGGGCCTGCAAGAGAGCTGGAGAGGGACTCTACAAAGGCATATACTGATAGAAGGACAAAGGACAATGGCTTTAAACTGAAAGAAGGCAGGTTAGATTAGATATTAGGAAGAAATTCTTTACTGTGAGAGTAGTGAGGCACTGGAACCAGTTGCCCAGAGAAGCTGTGGATGCCTGGAAGTGTTCACAGCCAAGCTGGATGGGGCTTTGAGCAACCTGGTCTAGTGGAAGGGTGTCCCTGCCTGTGGCATGGGGGTTGGAACTAGCTGATCTTTAAGGTCCCCTCCAACCCAAACCATTGTACAATTCTGTGCTTTGCTTCTAGGAAATCTAAGATTCAAAAATAAGTCTCCAAGGTGGGTGTTTTCTGAGTAGCCCTGAACACAAACTGTAGATTTAATGTTTTTCAGGGCAGAGCCTTCCCTTGAGACAACAAAAAACCAACCAACAAAATAAACAAACATACAAAATCAACAAGAACCTCAAAACCAAACAAACAACAAAGAGCAACATAGAAATCACTGAGAGTCAACTCAAACATATTGGTGGTAAGGTGTTATCCAGTCCCACAAAGTAACAGACCAGAAAAGACTGTGGATACCCTGTGCAGAACAATGAAATACGACTTCCTTGTAAAGGAAGAATGGGACATGGTGCACAGCATGCTAACCACAGCCTTAGCACAATGGAGATGTACTGTCTCCAGAGATCTCACAGTTCAGTGAAGCTCTCCACCTAATGTAACAAGTAAAAATGACATCTTTCTTTCTCTCTGCCCTGACGGGTCTAATGGCAGTTTTGTAGTCCTGATGTGCAGTCTGATCAGACCTCATTTCCACTTCTGTCCCTAAGCAAAGTGGTTACTTGCAGGTATGCAACATCTAGTCAGTCCAAAGCAAACACAGAACAGCAATCAGGGCACAATTAGGTCGGATAAATATGTTCTAAACCATGATAAATCCTGCTCTGAAAAACCCCCATGGTTTTATACTTTTGAAACTCTACTAATGCTCAACTGGCTTAAATGACACCAAATAAGTTATCCAAGAAACCTAATATAATGCTGAGAGGAAGAGAAAATACAAGAACTGACAATGCACTTGAAACATTTAAACTAATTTCCCACCTAAATACTGATCTAAAGGGCATGTGTAATTTCTCCTTTAGGTAATTATACATGCTTTGTATAATGTGAGTTTCTGAAAGTCCTCTTCATCCATCTTTCTAGAACATCTTGTAACCAGATGCAAAAACAACCAAGGCTGTTTGGACATTCATTAGACACAATTCAGACACATGCATCCTTGGATTAGGCCTGCTTTGGTATGCGAAGGACAGGTTGATCATGAAATTCAAGCAGGCCCAGCAAAACACCTGATAAGGAACATTCCAAGAAGAAACTGGGGCCAAGAGTAAAGGTTCAGCTAAAGGACAGAATCAAAAATGACCCCTGGGGGTTGCATAAGACCCTCAAAGGCCACTGCCTCAATTAACTGTGCATGCATGAAGGGGAGGGGATGTGATTATTAAGAGTGGGATTATGGTAATAATTTCAGGGAAATAATTAGCATAAGAAGCGAAAAATCACTGACGAATAGAAAACAGGAATAGTGATCAACAAGAATTAGGTAACTTTTAACCGATGAGCACTAATTTCTCTGTTTGCTGAAATGTAGAAATAGGAAAAAGTTTGGGTAGTTGGTATGCACATTAGGTGGAGCATCCCCTGTGCATCCAGTGCTGCAAGACAGAACGCTGCTTCTTAATACTACATTGGTGTTAAGGACTCTTACTCCCAATTTCAGTGACATCTTTATTCTACAGACTATGTAGATTATGACTCCTGGAATTCCTCTTTTTTTGCTTGCTGTTTGTTTGGGTATTTTTAGGGTGTTGGCTGGTTGGTTTATGTTGTTGGTGTTGGTTTTGGTTGGTTGGCTGGTTTGGGGGTTTTGTTTTGTTTTTAATAACCACAAAAGTGAAGGCTTGCCTCTTCCACAATTCTTCTGACTTTTGGAGCAGGACAGGCAACGTAACATTATAATCATGACCCTGTTTTAAATCATGAATCTGTTGTAAAAATCCCTTATTTTTCATACAGGAAAAGGTGGATCATCAGCTTTCATCCACTGCAGAGCACATGTTTTTTATTTCCTGTAAAGTTTCAAGGTAATCAATCTTAGGTGCACTTTGTTTAGATACTAAATTTTACTACAGGTAATTCTTACAGGCTTCTTATATGTGCATTAAAATATCTCTCTTTCTTGACTACATACAGCAATGAAATAACTGAAGAGTAGATTTACCGATGAGGGAAATGAAAACTACCTACAATAAAAATGTAAAACCCTCTAAACCCTTAGTAAATAAACATCTTTTCTGTAAAACATTTTTGCTGTACTGTATATCAAACTCAATGGTGAGTGTATAGCATAAAAATTTTACTGATATGATCTTAAGATTACCACTTGTGACTTGCAAGCAACAACAGTTGTTATACAAACTACTCTATAGAAGCCATGGTAAAACTTCTATACCTTATAACATAAACCATCACTATTCTGCTGACTAAACTCTTAATTACATATGTAACGCTGAGGCATTTGTTCACAGGTCACACAGGGTCGCAAATCTCCCTCAATTTCCATTTGATAATCAGCCATTCCCTTTTTCCCCTGCCAATTCTGTCTTGGCATCAG